>NW_012115278.1:415065-447835 GCF_000951035.1 Colobus angolensis palliatus
CTTTGGTTAGAAATAATAGTTCTTGATTGATTTGCTACTAGTATTTTAAAACCTTTGGATAAAGAAAAGAGAATCAGACCTAGAGCTTCCTGGTTCTAAGGCAACATAGTAGCAGTTAGGATAAGATGATTACAGCTGGATGAGTTCACCTGAGAGCTTGGGGCTCCCTTGTTCCTACTCTCTGGCAGAAAGCTCAGATGTCTGTGGTGGGCTTATAGTTTCTGGCCCTTTGCCAGGAAGCAAAGGAATCATCAGAGCTCTTCCATTAATAGAGTGGGATATTAGATCTATGCTATATTTGCTGTTTCTTAAATATTAAACATTTAAAAGTTAATGTATGATCCAAGTATAGAGTAAGGGCTATGAACATACCCAAGATAGGTATTTTTTTGCAACTATTAATATTTCATATCTACCCTTATTTTTTTTTTCTCGAGATGGAGTTGCTCAGGCTGGAGTGCAGTGGCGTGATCTCAGCTCACTGCAAGCTCCGCCTCCCGCATATCTACCCATTTTTAATGCAGATTTGGGTTTCAGTGCAGGTATGGGTTATTTGGGCTCTGTCTTTCAGAGCTCTGTTAGGAAGCTTTTTCATCACATAGACCAGCCTGGAAGCTTTGTATTCAGTCCTTTGAAGTTTGTACAAAGCACTTTGATCTTTGTTTCTGTATCTGTTTTTTGGAGGGATTATTGATTTGATTCTAAAGAATTCCATTTTATTGCAATTTAAAGATAACAGCTTAGTAAGAAGCATAATTATGAGTATCAATACAATTTGAGTCAAAATTGGACATATTTTAAGTAGGTTAATGCAATTTAATTGTTCTCTGACATCGTATGAGTATTTATTGTCCCCTGAGCTTTTATCATTTCAGGCTTTTTCTTGCTAATTTACATTTCTATAGGTTAAATAAACTATTTAACCAGAGTTTGAGAGCATCTGTGTGCCATGTACTGTGCGAGGCATTTTTAATCAAATATTTTTATGTGCTTGCCAAGTGGTAGACCCTGTCTTAAGGCAGTTGGAATATGGCAGTGAACAAAATCACAAAAGTTTTTGAATTCAGGTAGAGGAGAGAAAAAAATGCATAGAGTAGATGGTTATAAATACAAAAATAAAGCATGGATGAGAGATTGGGTGTGTCAGGTGGGCTAGTTGCAATTCTAAATATTGGGGCCTAGTGATGGGCCTTGCCGTCACATAGCTTCCAGCCTTGTAATAATTCTTTGTTCAAAGAATTGTTGTTCTTTGATCATAGTGTAGAGTAAGGGCTATCAACATGCCCAAGATAGGTATTTTTTGAAACTATTAATATTTCATCTGTACCCATTTTTATTGTAGATGTGGGTTTCAATGCAGGTATGGGTTCTTCTGCCTCTCCCCTCCCCCTCTGCCCTCTCCCCCATGTCCCCCTGTCTTCCCTCTTCCCCCTCTCCCCCCACCCTGCCCCTTTCCTCTCCTCTCTTCTCTTCCTTTTTTTGAGACAGTGTCTCACTTTGTCGCCCAGGCTGGAGTGCAGTAGTGTGGTCATAGGTCACTGCAGCCTTGAATTCCTGGGTTCAAGAGATCCTTCTGTCCTCAGCCTCCCAAGTAGCTGGAACTATAGGCATGTGCTACTGTGCCTAGCTAATTTTTACATTGTTTAAGAGACAGGGTCTTGCTATGTTTTCCAGGCTGTTAATTTTAAGCTCCTGGACTCAAGCGATCCTCCCATCTAGGTGTTTCAAAGTGTTGGGATTACAGGAATGAGCCACTGTGCCTGGCTTGTTTCTTGATGAACACTTCACCATTAGAAGGAAATGCCCTTCTAATCTACTGAAACAGAGCGCATTATCCCTGCTTTGTCCAGAAGGAAATCAAACCTTTGAAAGTCAAGTAAATTGCCGAATGAACACAGTGAGACCCAGATCTGACTCCAAAGCCCGTGCACTTAGAGGTGGTATCAGTCCATGTCAACTTTGGACATATTTGTTATAGAAGAATTTTCCAACTTTGGAGCTAAGGCTGTCTTATATTTCATTCTGAGGTGTTGTGCAGTCAGTTGGCTGGTTCATGGAGTGTGTGTGTTACCTGCGTTACTATGAACTTCCCCTTCACCATTGCAGTAGTTCTATTTTAAAGGACTTTGGGTTATGCCCTGTGGCCACATGACAGGCAAAGGAGCTGCTTGGATACCGACTTCCATGCAGTGGGATACATTTGTATGTGAGAGAGTAAACTCTGTTTACTCCAGCAAATCATTGACTACTTGAATTCCTGGCATTGCATTTCAGAGATAGGACACTAATTTGGCTGGTCCATGTATCATGTCCAAGAGCATGTTATAAATGCTCATATTGAGAAGTGAATGTAAAGTGAGTAAAAGGTAATAATGGAAAGGTCACTGCTTATTGTGTTTATCACAGAATAGGACATCCCTTGTATTTCCAATGATTGTTTTATCATGATAAAAAGTGAAAAGTAAATGAGTGTGTTGGATTAGAAACCTTTATGAGGTTACTGTGGAAATGAGGTCAGGGGTTCAAGAGAGCTCTGTTTTTCCTTCTGCCTTATGATCAAAGTGTGCTTATGATCAAAGTGGGAGGATGTTCAGCCCAGTGCATTCTTTGTCTTGGGCATTGATGGTTCTTTTGTGCTGTGGCTAATTTAATGTTTGACGTGTATGTTGGTTATTAGTCTAAAAAAGGGGCTATATATTTGCAACTCTGCTATTTTTTGTTGTCAGTTTCTAGTGACTTTCCCGACTTACTACTTCTAAGTTAAAGTGCTGGGTTGTTTGTTTGTTTGAGATGGAGTCTTGCTCTTGTCGCCCAGGCTGGAATGCAGTGGCGCAATCTCAGCTCACTGCAACCTCCGCCTCCTGGGTTCAAGCTGTTTTCCTGCCTCAGCCTCCTGAGTAGCTGGGATTACAGGCACCGACCACCACGCCCGGCTAATTTTTGTCCTTTTAGTAGAGGCGGGGTTTCCCCATGTTGACCAGGCTGGTCTCGAACTCCTGACCTCAGGGGATGTGCCTGCCTCAACCTCCCAAAGTGCTGGGATTACAGGCATGAGCCACTGCACCCAGCCAATGCTGTGGATTTTTATAAGATAATTTTCTTTTTACTCAGGAGATAAGCTATGGTTTGAGCACATGGGCTGTGGAATTTATTCTACTTGTTTACTTTTTTGAAGGATAATATACAGAAAAGTATACATATTATAAATGTACAACGTAAATGCTTTTTGGAAACTGAGCACACCTAGGTAGCCAGCTTCCAGATCGAAGCATAAAGAGTTGGCATCCTAGTGCCCCATCCTCTTCTAATCTCTTCTGTCATTCTCTTCCCGCAAGGGTTACCACTGTCCTGACTTCTAACAGCATTTTCTTGTTCAGCCTGTCTTTGTACTTTATATGAATAGAATAATACAGCCTGTACTCTTTTGCATTTGGCTTCTTTTTCTTTCCATTATTTGAGAGGTTGAACTTGTGGTTGAATGTAGTTGAAGGTTATTTTCATTGCCATATGATATTTCATTATGTGGATATGCCATAATTTATCTATTATAATGTTAAAGACATCGACCCTGCTTCTAGTTTTTGTTGTGATGAATAGTACTGTGATAAGCATTCTTGTATATAACTTTTTGTTAACATATGTAAGCGTTTATGTTGGATGTATACCTAGGAATGGAATTATTAGGTTGTATAATACCAATGTATTTAGCTTGAATACATATTACCAAGTGACTTAAGAGTTTAAGTAGTTGTACCAATTTACATTTCCATCAGTAGTGTGAGAGTTCATGAATTTCATTGTTGAGATGTTGTTTTGGGAGGTGGGTGAGAGGTGCATGCTATTTTTAGGTTCATTTCAGTACATGTTTGTTTTCTGGAAAGGAATGGTCTTAGTTGCCTTGTTCATTCTTTGAAAGTTAAGTTAAAAATTTGTCTCTGTGTACTCACATTCTCCTTTTATTTTTTCTTTGTATATATGAATATATATGTGTTTTATGTTGATGTCTTCTACATGCATATATAGATGTGTGTATATTTTATCTTGAAATATACTACTGTACTGTTAGACTGGACAGGCCACTTAGAAGCTTTCTCACTCAGGCTTCTACAAGTCTCTGAATTCACACCGATCCTGCTTAAGTGCCTCTAATGACGGGAAGTGCTTTCTTTTTAGGATGACCCATCCCTTTGTGAAGAAGCATTTTGTTGCTTCTTCAACACTGTGGTGACATCTGCCTCTTTTTAACTTCTCCCATAATTATCATGCCCTTTCATATGTGAGCAAAAAACCCATGATTCTTATAATACTTCAGTGAAGTATTCTTCAGGCAGAGGTTCATGGCTGTTTTTTAAACTGCCACTTTTCAACATTTGCAGGGTCAAAGTCTCTGAGCAGTTTGCTCTGGAGAACTTGGATTAAAAACCTTATGGATGATGGAAAAAAAAAAAAACCTCAGTGCAAAGTCGCTTTTATTTTTCTTTGTGTGTGTATGTTTTTTGTTTGTTTGTTATTGTTGTTTTGAGACGGAATCTTGCTCTGTCGCCCAGGCTGGAGTGCAGTGGCCCAATCTCAGCTCATTGCAAGCTCTGCCTCCTGGGTTCATACCATTCTCCTGCCTCAGCCTCCTGGGTAGCTGGGACTACAGACGCCCGCCACCACGCCCAGCTAATTTTTTTTATTTTTAGTAGAGATGGGGTTTCACCGTGTTAGCCAGGATGGTCTCAATCTCCTGACCTCATGATCCACCCGCCTCGGCCTCCCAAAGTGCTGGGATTACAGGTGTGAGCCACCACATCCGGCCTCTTTGTGTTTTTAAGGTTTTTTCCCCCCATTTCCCAGTTTTTCTTTCATGAACACACTGATCCCCCCTCATTGGGTTTAAACTTTGTTTAAGAAGGAAATACAAAAAATGCATATAACGTATTTAAAAATTATACTAAAACGAATAAAATGAAAAAACAGCACTGCTTTTTATGGAAAACTGACAATTATATTAATGAATATCAATGAATACAGAAAATCAATGCATTATACTTTTGTCAAATCAATGAATATGGAAAAATTCTTCTGATGGAGATAATATGAGCTCTAAGAGATTTGAACTTCCATGTGATATTAATATTCATAGAACTTTAGAATAAAAATGAGTTTTTTTCTAGCTATAATTAATAATTTAAGGTTCACGGATATTACCTAATAGATATTTTCTTTCTTTACAGGCAAGAAGAGACTGATAGGAGAGTGAAAAATGTAAGATACATTTACCTTAATGTAGCATTATAAGTGGTTTTCACTTCCATGTTCTGTAAGAAGGCAGTGAATCTAAAAGTATACTCTACATCTCTTTTCTAATTAAATTTTTGGTTACAAACCCATCAGTTACAAACAGTAGATATGTTTAAATATATGTATTACAATATATGGTTAGATTGTTCAGCTCCCACGTATAATGGAGAACATGTGGTATTTGGTTTTCTGTTCCTCCATTAGTTTGCTGAGGATAATGGCTTCCAGCTCTGACCATGTCCCTGCAAAGGACACGATCTTGTTTCTTTTAATGGCTGCATAGTGTTCCAGAGCTGAACAACGAGAACTCATGGACACAGAGAGGGGAACAACACACATTAGGGCCTGTCGGGTGATGAGGGGAAGGAGAGCCTCAGGATAAATAGCTAATGCATGTGGGACTTAATAGCCAGGTAATGGGTTGATAGGGGCAGCAAACCACAATGGCACACGTTTACCTACGTAACAAACCTGCACGTGTATCCCAGAAGTTAAAATAAAATAAAATTTAAAAGCATTTGGTTAGAGTGGTATAAGAGGATAGGTTACATTTAGGAAGCTGTTTGTTATGTGTTAGTAATATGCTAAAGGCAAGTAAACATATTTTAAGATTTTTATGGGAGTAAATAGGAAACTACCAATTTAGACTTTAAGGAAAAGCACTGAATGTTTAAGGGCTCTGGGTAATTGATCAATGTAGACTCATACGTCTTACAATATTTTATGGAAATTGCAAGAATATCTAAAAATGTTGCAGCTTTATTAAAAAGTTTAACATCCTTATTAAGGAAGCTGAGAATTATTGATGTTTAGGTGATCATTCTGTAAGTTCAATGAAAAAATATTGATTGCTTTAAAAGTTTCATTTGTGTTTTATTTTTTCCCCTCTTCATATATACTAGTAGAGTATATGCATGATTACCTTTTGGAGTCTGGACTTTTGGTCTAAGAACTTGCTCAGAGACAGGAAAATTTAGCAAGAAAAATTAAGATTTTTAATGCCTTTCCCCTTTCCCATAAACTTAAAAGAAAGTCTACTTTTCACCCACAGAGTAATATGTGCTATCATTTATCTACAGTACTCACCTACATTTGAGCTTGCAGTTGGTTGCTAATCGACTGATCTTGTTATTCATGGATTTATTTTTTTTTTTTTTTAAGGTTTTGATAACATTGTACTGGCTGGGAAGAAAAGCACAAAGCAACCCATACTATAATGGTCCCCATCTTAATTTGAAAGCGTTTGAGAATCTTTTAGGACAAGCTCTGACGAAGGTAAGTAAACTACATCTGTGTGAGATTACTGCTGTAATACAGTATCACTACTTTCCCTTCCTCCTCTCTCCTTCTCCTTCTCCTCTATAACAAATATGGCAACTCCGACTCTCTTTGTCCCACTCTCGATTGGACTGAGTAAAGAGGAATGTTACTCATTTACTGGCTTTATATGCTGCCATCAAGGAGTGAGTTGGATCTAATCCAGAGCAATTTCCAAGGTAGAGAGACTTGCTTACCTTTTAATTCTATGTAATTTAATGACACATGCATTGGTTTCCTTCCTTACACACTTTATGTAGCTTAAGTATTTGTATACTCATTGTAAACTCAACCTGTAGTAGAGAGGTGCTTCCTGGACTGTTAACATGCATGGAATTTACTCAATTTCTTTGTAGTAGTGTATGCTTATCATAAATGATAGTCTTTAATGCTCACACTTTCATATCCCCACAACTCTACCATGTTGCCTCTGTTTCCTAAAGAGTAGGACATGGTGTTAACTGGAACTTGATATAAGGTTTTTAAGTTAGAATCCTTTGTTTTATACACATTTCTAGTCATTCATATTTTGGAATCAATGTGACAGCCTTTTGAATGCTTGAGGACTCTTTGCAGAGAGCCAAGTGCCAGGACTGACCGTAGTTCTGCCAAATCTTCATTTATAAGATCCACATGGGAAAAACGAATTTCTCTGGGTAGGGGTATTTATTCAGGAAAATTTTTAGGACTCTGGAGAGCCCTTTTGTGTAGTCACAATTGTATTTCATCATCTAATTAGTAGTCATTGCTTCATGGGTTTCTCTAATGGTTAAATTATACCACACCAGTAAGGCATTTAGCATTAGTCTCTAGCACATTGTAAGGTTGCAATAAATATTAGTTGCTGTGATTGAAAGAAATTTTAGGCCAGGATGAACATGATAACGTCGGCTTGCACCTACCCTGATCTTTAAATAATTTTGCCTGAGCCCAGCCACATGTATTATAGCAAGAGGTGGGATTATAGAGCCTAGAAGATACAGGTATTCCTGTTCATCACCAAAATGTAAGGAGTCAATAACACTCTATTCAAATTCCTTGAATAAGTTAATTCAGGAAATAGCTGAGATATTAACATGCATACACATTGTACTAAGTGTTGGGAAAACACTCATGAGAGATTACCTAACCTCATAAAGCACAATTGTCTAAGATAGGTAAGCATATTGGTCACTGCAATGAAGAACAGTGATACTCTAATGGAGGAATTTCAGGGGGCTTTGAGCATGGGGAGAACCTTGCCTGACAGTTATTTCAGCTAATAACACTTTTGGTTAAAACCTATGTGAGATACTGGGCACAGTGGCTCACACCTGTAATCCCAGCACTTTGGGAGGCTGAGGTGGGCGGATCACCTGAAGTCGGGAGTTCAAGACCAGCCTGACCAACATGGATAAACCCCATCTCTACTAAAAATACAAAATTAGCTGGGCGTGGTGGCACATGCCTGTAATCCCAGCTACTTGGGAGGCTGAGGCAGGAGAATCGCTTGAACCTGGGAGGCAGAGGTTGCAGTGAGCCAAGCCTGGGCAACAAGAGCAAAACTGTGTCTCCAAAAAACAAACAAACAAACAAACAAACAAAAAAACATGTGGGACTTTGGCTTCTGTACTAGGGTTCTCTTTATAGCCTTTGGTCCTTTTAATGACAGTCTGACTTAGGTTGAATAATCCTGGTACAGTGTCTATGCCAGGAATGCTTTATCAAAGACTGTTTCCTGTTACCAGTTTCAAAACCAGAGGAGGTAGATGAAGACCTTTTGGTGTATAAAACTATGGTTGTGGTTCCATTCCATTATAATAAAGTAGGGGTAGCTGTTAGAGGCATGTGACTGTATCATATGTTTTGTATCAGTTCTGTTAAAATCAAAACCAATGTGTTCATCAGGCATTTCCCATTTAACCGGATGCATTTAGGCCAGGATGAACATGATAACGTTGGCTTGCACCTACCCTGATCTTTAAATAATTTTGCCTGAGCCCAGCCACATGTATTATAGCAAGAGGTGGGATTATAGAGCCTAGAAGATACAGGTATTCATTTACTGAGCATACTCAGTAAATGCTTAAAAGCTTATATAAAATACCAGTTAAAAAATCATTGGTGGAAGTTTTAGCACCTCAGTCAGTCATCTTAGAAGTTGGAGGTGACTCATTTTAGTTGACTTGTCAGGGTGCCTCCTTAAAAGCCAGGCACCAGGGCCAAAGGTTATTTTATAACTGAAGTGGCTGTCATCAATAACTTTAACATTTATGAGGTCAAACATCTATCTTGAGTTTTGAACTCTGAGGCCTTAACAACTAAGTGTCTAAGAAACCTGACAGATCTAAACACGTAAATTTTAAAAAGTCTTTCTGTATTTTGAGAAGCATTTTGGCAGCACCAGCACTAGGCCTGGCTTCCCCATCTGCTTGGAAGTGGCAGGATGTAAGGTAGGCACTAGCATTTTCATGACAGGATGTCGACTCTAATGCCAGGGTGTCGGCGTCTAAAGCACATGAAATCTCCCTGAAATCTGCTAGACCTTTTTGGTGCTCCAAACAGTTGTCAAACAATTGAATCATGAATTGATGGTATTAGATCAAAAGTATGCCTGAGACAGCTGCTAATTATTCACTGCAAACTCTTCAGCTTTTTCGTATGTTGAAAATATTTATAATTAAAAATTGAAAGAAGAGTATAACAAATTCCCAGATGTGCACCGTCTGGTTCAATTATTACAATTTTCCATACTGGCTTTATCTACATATGTGTTTATCCATCCATCTATGTTTTTACTTAATCATTTTAATATCAACTGCAGGTGTATTTCTCCCCAAATACTCAGTATGCATCTCCTAAGAATATGAATATTCTTCTGTATAGCTACAATGTTTATTATATTTAAGAAAACTTAGATATTCCCCATTATCTAATATTCAGTTGACATTAAAACTTTCATACTTGTCTCCAGCTACTTTTCATAGCACTTTTTATTTTGAATCTTGACTTAATCAAGGTTCACATAATATGTTTCATTGTTAGTAATTACTAGGTTCTTTAAATTGTCTCTGTATTAGTAAGCTCATCTGAAAGTAACATTTCTGATTTTTACTATGACAAAATTATCTTCACCATATAAAACATTGTAGTTACTAGATATCCATTGATTACGATAAGTCAGGACTACACCATGGACTTTATAAATTTTACTCACATCCTAATGTTTAAAAAGCCAGGTTATATTTTGTGACTGACATTCACAGAAGAATGTTAGTTAAAAGTGCTTGTCTTGAGTAAGTTCTATATAATTCACAAACCTACAGTTAACCTCATTTGCAATGTTTCTGTGTATCCTTTCTATGAGCCAATAAAAAACTAATATTTTATTTAGGTCCATAGAAAATACGTTATGTATGTCAGCAAACAAGTATGCTTCCCTTTATTCAACAAGAAGGATAAGCCAGCGGCCAGGACCTTAGAACCAGGTTGTGTAATTAGTGAGAGTACATGAATTCTGTGAAATTTATGCCCACTTGCTCCTTTTTATTTTTCTGGGGGGAGTGTTAAATAACTTCAGTTGTTAAGGTTTTATGTTATATAAGCCATCACAGATATTTCCTGGAGATAGAGTGAATATAATCTTGCTGATTTATCTCCTTTTGGATGACTAAGTTAAGGTTAGTTTTTCTCTTTGACTCTTTTCACATTTATTGCTAGAGAACTGTAATAACTGAGTTTAGCATTTCAATGTTACTCTATGAACTTTCATTAAACTAGTAATTTTCCTTATTTTTGAATAGAACATATGTACTGGTTTATTAAATAATATTGAATATCTCCTTATTGTTACTTTGAATATTGAATACCTCCTTATTGTGTCAGTTGTGGGGAAACAATTATAAATTTATTTTCTGTTTTTCATCAGCTTTTTTCTATGTCCGACAGAAGCCTCGTTGCCTTACATGTCAAATGAAACCCAATTTAAATTAGGCAAACAAGCAAGTAATAACCGATTGATGATATTTTTTGGAAGTTTATTTAACTTACTATTCTTTAAAAAATGTTTCTTTAGGCACTCGAAGACTCCAGCTTCCTGAAAAGAAGTGGCAGGGACAGTGGCTACGGTGACATCTGGTGTCCTGAACGTGGAGAATTTCTTGCTCCTCCAAGGCACCATAAGAGAGAAGATTCCTTTGAAAGCTTGGACTCTTTGGGCTCGAGGTCATTGACAAGCTGCTCCTCTGATATCACGTTGAGAGGGGGGCGTGAAGGTGTGTTGTGTTTTGGCTGTCAGTTTATTTGTTTGCATATCAATGGAGAACCGGGAACAAGAGAGAATAGAAAAATGGAGCGAAAACTAGGCAAAAATTTCACTTAGAAGTGGATTTTCATAGAGACTCAAGTATAACTGGGGGTTTTGTTATTTTTTTCTCCTTCATGATGGTGATAGCTTCATTTTTGAAAAGTTTCATTTCTGGAAAGGACTGGGAGGTGACAATTAATTGTGACCTGTTTTATCAGTGATCATCTATCCTGGCTCTTCTGTCTCCAGATTCAGGCTTAATTTGTGTTCACGAGTTCTATAAACTGATACATCTAAACATAGAAAGGAATATAAGATTCTGCAAAAAAAAAAAAAAAAAATCTCTTCTACTTTCTGAGTAACTTTCATCCTTGGCTTTTTTCAAAAGATTAAAAAAATTCTCTTAAGCAAAAACAAGAGAGATATTTTTACAGTTATTTCTATAGATGAGAAGAAATGACTATCTATCATGATAGAATATTATGTTAAACTTTGTAGATTGAATAATATACCACCACCTAACATGCTGGTAGAAATCCTCTTTTGGTCCTTTCAGGGTCAGAGCTAACCCAGGACAGAGCAAGTGTGAAAGGAACATGTTAGAGGCATTCTGTTGTGGGAAGGAACCTTCTTTCAAAATTCCAAGCTTATGGTCAGTTCAGTTATTTCAATGCACATCTTATTCCTGTGGCTACTTGGTATAGCATCAGCAATTTCTGACTGCACATCTCCAGCTATTCAGATTTGATTAGATTGAAATCACAAGTAAAGTTTTTTTGAAATATTTATATGCTTCTACTGGCATCAACGTGAAAACATTGAGTTCTGGCTGTGAATTTCTGCTTGATTGTTAGGGATTTTACATTACTTGTGTATTTGGAATATTACTTTTCTATTTCTAGATATTTTTCCCAGCATATCTATGACAAAAATGTCAAAAATCAGCAAACTTAAAATAATTGTACAGTAAACACACATGTGTTTGTCGCCTAATTCCACCATGATGTTTTACTATGCATGATTTGGCTTATACCCATCTCTCTCTCCTCTCTCTCTCTTTCTTTCTCTTTTTCCCCCTCCCTCCCTCTTTCTTTCTCTGTTATAATTTAATCATCTTATTTTTGGAGACATTTCAGAATATATTACACTTGTCCTAAATACTTCAGTATGCACATCATTAACTAGAATTTATTCTTTGTTTTGCTTCTGATGTGAAACTTATATAAACACAACATACTGTGAATTTGTTTTCCAAAAAATCAATCAACAATTTATTAAGCATGGTAACAAAAAACCTGAATGCTTTATCTTTTAGAGTAGTAGTTTTTAAAAATAAAAAGTGTGAAAGGCTATTTAAGCATTAACCTTTGTAATTACTGCCACATGTATTGGCTGTTTGCTGTCAAGGTAGGACAGATTCATAGCCTAGATGACGATTCCAATACGTTTAAGGAGATGAATCTGAGTATGTGATTCATCTGAGTGGTTAAAGCTGTAAAAGCAGAGGCTGAAATTCTGAACCCGCTATATTTCTTTGTCCTGACTGAAGAACCTACTCCGTGTAATGATGGAATTTATATCTAGCCAAGGAATAAAAGGGGAAAAGATAGAGGGCATGTGGGACTATGCAGGCTTCAGTCAGTTCAGATGCAGTGGCCCACCCAGCAGTGTGGAATCTAAGGCGTCTTCTCAGATCCTAGTTGGAATAGACACCTGTCCATGTAACCAAAAGCAGAGGGCTACTGTCACATTCCTTTCTGATCTTGGAAATGGGGCTGCAGACCTTGTTTGAAGAGTGTGGAAGTGAAGTCTTGGAAATTACAACTAAGCAGGGAAAAAAAGCCTGGGATGGAGGCACCTGGATGATGAAACTCTTTTGTGATCAGCGTGTTAAAATTCTACTGCTACCCTCTAGATTGTAGTCCTAAATTGATGAACGCTATAATACAGGGTCATATTTTTAGGATAACAGAATTGCAATGTCACATGCTCTAGTTTTACATGAAAACTCATATCAAGAATGATATTTTGGGGGGGAAATTATCTGCAGGTACTGTACTGGGCTAAAAAAAGACTTTATCTTAAAAAGTAAAATAGTCTAAGACTTTGAAATTCCACATGTATAGATTTTGGCAAGAGTAATTGATATACTTATTGGAAATGAGAGATAAATGTCTAATTTTTTAGAAGGTGGTAAAAAGAAAGCACCAGTTTATTGACTACTACCCCTCATGGTCATAGCTGCGTTTACTTTCTCTCTTTTACTAAGACTCTACTCTCCTTTTACCCGTGTCCCTGTCTCACA
This sequence comes from Colobus angolensis palliatus, assembly GCF_000951035.1. Classification (NCBI taxonomy): domain Eukaryota; kingdom Metazoa; phylum Chordata; class Mammalia; order Primates; family Cercopithecidae; genus Colobus; species Colobus angolensis. The sequence goes on from NW_012115278.1 coordinate 428,259, forward strand.
GCTGTATGTTAAGCGACTTCCTATAGACTGTTCTCAGTGTTATTTACTGTAGCTTCCTGCCAGGCAGGAGGGAGGGGAAGAGACTGCCTCTAACTCAGGTTAACCCTGCAGGTGCTCTACCTGCTGAGAGCTTGTAGCTGTCAGGCACTGTGCACAGCCAGGCCCGGAGAGAACCCTGGTGAGAAGCAAGTAACACTTCCAAACCTTTCTAAATGCACAGGAGGCAGGAAGAGAAGAAGGGTGGGAAAGAGAGACAACTTGGCTTGGATCTGTAGTGTTGTTCTCTCCCCTTTTCTTCCTTTGTCTTTAAAAGAGTAGATTTATTATTCTTCTTCTTTTAAGAAAGCAGATTACTATTTGTATCCATCTGACCTTGAGGTGTATCAAAGGGTGTTCTTTTGAATTTGTGTTTAAATGATTTTGAATCATAATACAAGGTTCCCAGTATAATTTCCATGGCCACTCAGAAGAAACTGTGAGTTCTGTGCTCTCATTTGGGCATAAGACTTGAGATTCCTTTGGAACTTTAGAAGTCATCCAGTCCAACCTCTTATTTAATATCTGATTCTGGTTCATCAGATCTATCCAGACCCTTTACAAGCTTGTTGTTGTTGTTCTGCTTCTCTTTCTACATCCTTCCTGATCTCTCCCCTCACATATATATTGTAGATAGCTGCATGCCTTATTTTAAATTACTGAGTTCCCCTAGAATTACTTTTGCATGTTGTTTTAAGTATCTGTGACTCCATTGCTAGATTTTATTTCTAGGTATTACATCAACAAATCTTATGGAAAATCATGGAGACAGAGATTGAGAAGAAAAGGGGCTCACTAGTAAAACAGGACATTTTCTGCTTAGAGCCTACAACAGCAAAAGAATGTACTGCATGTGCCTCCAGTATGCAAAGCAAGTTCCTCCTAATGGATCTTATCACAACTTCGTGACAAATTTCTAAAAATATTCCCTGCAGTTAGCAGTAGCAGCACTGGGTTTCTAAGGGAAAGACAAAGCAGGCGCACTGTGTGGGTTTCAGTTAGGCGAATAATCTGGAGAGTAAAGCAAATTCTTGTGCCTCCTTTATAGGTTTTGAAAGTGACACAGATTTGGAATTTACATTCAAGATGCAAGATTATAATAAAGATGATATGTCGTATCGAAGGATTTCAGCTGTTGAGCCAAAGACTGCGTTACCCTTCAATCGTTTTTTACCCAACAAAAGTAGACAGCCATCCTATGTACCAGCACCTCTGAGGAAGAAAAAGCCAGACAAACATGAGGATAACAGAAGAAGCTGGGCAAGCCCGGTTTATACAGAAGCAGATGGAACATTTTCGAGGTACTGAAATGGGTGTGATTATTGAGTTTCGTATGCGTTTCGAATGTGGTGGGATGTTAAATGTGGTAAAAAGAATGGCTCTTAAATGTGTCTCATAGATCATATATTAAGCTTGACTTGTGAGAATATTTTTCATCCCTCTATTTTTAGTTATACATATCTTGAAGCCATTTCTTCTGTTTTAGAATGTCAGCATGTGATTTGCTAGGTCTTTTTTTAGATGCATGACTTCAGTTTATTGGTATTTTTCAGCTTACCAGATCATTTATATTGTTCATGATGAGCCCTGCCATGTAATATTTTTCCTTTTTTGATCTTAGTGGACATGAAAAGAATCCTTTAATTTCTCAGCAAATTAGCAGAACAGAGTGTGGTTTTGCAAATCCAGCTTCCTCTCACGGGGAGGCGTACGGTTTTGAAAGTGGTTCGGACTCTGAGGATGAACGAAGGTTTCCTGACATAGTTTTGGATGACTTAGCCAACCGTAGATTCCAAGTGAAAAAGAGGCCCCAGAATTTCATCTCGAAAATCACCTCTCCTAATTCTTGTCCGCAAATGTTTTCTCCTGCTGATATGTTCGCCATGGGGCTGTATGAACTGATGAGGTCAGAAATACTTGTCCTGGATCTGGCTGTCTATCATGCTGCTGATTTTAATTCAGAAAGTAACACCCCAAATTGTTATGTGCCTCTTTCTTTTAACACAGCTTTCTAATGAAGTATCTTTGGCCCATGTGTATCTAGCTATCCTTGAATTAAAATGAGATGCCGTTATAATAAATTTGTCCTAGGAGTTGTGGTGGTGATGAGAATGGGAACTAATTTGCTTTGTTCACAGTGGTGTAAACTTTGTGAACCAGAAAGCATGCCGTTTGTGTGTTGTGTCACAAATGCTCATACAGTGTCTTAACCAGTTGGATGTTTTGAACAGTAATCAGAGGAGGATTTGGGGCACCAATATGGAGAACTGGCCAACTGTACAAGGAACTTCAAAGTCCTCTTGTTATTTGGAAGAGGAAAAAGCAAAGACAAGAAGCATACCCAACATTGTAAAGGATGATCTTTATGTGCGCAAGCTCAGTCCAGTCATACCAAACCCAGGGAATGCTTTTGATCAGTTTCTTCCCAAATGTTGGACCCCAGAAGATGTGAACTGGAAAAGAATAAAAAGGGAAACTTATAAGCCATGGTATAAAGAATTTCAGGGATTCAGGTTTGTCGTTGTGCATGTTTCTATTATACTATTGTACATTCAGTACCCCAGCTGGGGTTCTATGTGCATGTTTTTTATAATAATAATAAGAGAGAGAGAAAGTCTAATTAGTTCTCTAGTGTCTACAGAACCTATATAATGGAAATGAATTTCTGTTTAAATTTACACCTGAGGATCTAGATCTCAAAAAGCCCTGTTCCATACATAGTCGTAGCACGGCATTATTTTTAGTAGTTCTGTTTTTCTCCAATTCTTTGTCTCATTCCCTCCTCCCTTCTTTTCTTCATGTCACTCACAGTAGAAGGAATTCAGATTCTGAGGATGAGGACTCAGGTTCTGACAGAAGCGCCACCGTTTTTAGTAGAGCACAAAAAGCAGAGCGTAGGCTAGACGGCAACTGCCAAAGACCTTCACTCTTGCTGGAATTAGCTACCAAACGGGCTGTAAAATCACCGGACTCCCATGCAGCCAGGAGAAGCAGTAGTGCTTCGGATGAGCCCAGGTGCCCCTGTCTGCATGAGCCTGCCTGCTGGGGGTCTGGCCTCAGACACCCCTCTGCCTGCTTCTGCTGCTCCATTAACCTGGGAACTGATTGCATTGAATCAGGAAACCTGACTCATTTAGTGGACTTAGTACAAAAGCGTAATGTATAACATGCTGCTTTCTGTGCAACTACATCAGCTTGGAAGTCTGTAGGATTCAGCATTCTTCTTTAGCACAATAATGTGTGAGACAGGATATATTTACATGTGGCAGTGTTTTTGAAAAGCCAGTTCAAAAAGTCTTGTTAGAAAGTTTACCTAATTTTACAGTTTTGCTGTGTGTGGAGATGTGGAACAAGGAAATAACTTTCAGGTAGAGACTGGGAAGGGCAAGTCTAGGGAAAATGCCAAGGAAAGATTCCTTGAGCTCTTTTATAAAACTTCAGAGCAATTTATTTTCCCTTTTTCCGGCTGATTACATATACCTATTGCATAAAGTGCATGATGCCCAACTTGTGAAACTTTCAAAGATTATTCCTTCTTCTTCAGGGGGCACTTAGACCATGGTGGCAAATGGAATGAGGGGTACCAGGGGCCAAACACAGTGGCTTATGCCCGGAATCCCAGTACTTTGGGAGACCAGGGCAGGTGGATCACTTGAGGTCAGGAGTTTGAGACCAGCTTGGCTAAAATGGTGAAACCTTGTCTGTACTAAAAATACAAAAATTAGCTGGGCATGGTAGGGGGCACCTCTAATCCCAGCTACTTGGAAGGCTGAGGGAGATGAATTGCATGAACCCAGGAGGCAGAGGTTGCAGGGAGCTGAGATTGCACCACTGCACTCAGCCTGGGGGACAGAGCAAAACTCTGTCTGAAAAGAAAAGAAAAGAAAAGAAAAAAGGGTACCAGGGAGTGGCTTTTATGTGTGCCTGGGAGGGGTACTTAGTCTATACTCCAGCCCCATCCATGACCTCTATGGTGCCCAGCTTTTCCTGAGAAGTATGCTCTGCTCTTATTTCTTTAAAGAGTATCCAGGAAAGTCATGGGTGTTGCATTAAATGCTAGTCTATTCCTAGCAAGAGTCCCCCAATGGTCCTCTAAAATAATTTATCCTCAGTAACGGGCTAGTTGGTCTGCTAATTACCTTTGGCTAGTCAATCTGCTAATTACCTTTTCTCCCCAAACTTAATAAGATTCTCTTTCATTTTTCCTCTCTGTGCATCAGTCAGTTTTTACTGCTTCAGGCCCTCCAAACATACTCTGATGACATCTTGTCTTCTGAAACACATACTAAAATTGATCCCACTTCTGGCCCAAGACTCATAACCCGCAGGAAGAATCTCTCTTATGCACCAGGCTATAGAAGAGATGAGCTGGAGATGGCAGCCCTGGATCCTGACTTAGAGAATGATGATTTCTTTGTCAGAAAGACTGGGGCTTTCCATGCAAATCCATATGTTCTCCGAGCTTTTGAAGACTTTAGAAAGTTCTCTGAGCAAGATGATTCTGTAGAACGAGATATAATTTTACAGTGTAGAGAAGGTGAACTTGTACTTCCGGATTTGGAAAAAGATGATATGATTGTTCGCCGAATTCCAGCACAGAAGAAAGAAGTACCACTGTCCGGGGCTCCAGATAGATACCACCCAGTCCCTTTCCCCGAACCCTGGACTCTTCCTCCAGAAATTCAAGCAAAATTTCTCTGTGTACTTGAAAGGACATGCCCATCCAAAGAAAAAAGTAATAGCTGTAGAATATTAGTTCCTTCATATCGGCAGAAGAAAGATGACATGCTGACACGTAAGATTCAGTCCTGGAAACTGGGAACTACCGTGCCTCCCGTCAGTTTCACCCCTGGCCCCTGCAGTGAGGCCGACTTGCAGAGATGGGAGGCCATCCGGGAGGCCAGCAGACTTAGGCACAAGAAAAGGCTGATGGTGGAGAGGTCAGAGTGTGTTTCTGCAAGGATTTTGCTTGTAATGGATGATCTTGTGTAACTTTTCTCATGCAAGAAAGCAGCTCATCATGTTGCTCAACTCTGCATGTCGCGTGCCATTTTGAAGCATCCCGTAAAATTTAATTTGCTTTGAAAAACGCTCATTTTGTAGAAAAAGTGCAATTCCATATTTGCATATCTCTAAATAACTTATTTAGGCCTCTAAATAACTTGTTTAAGACTACATATACATAAACCTTGCCTTTGACTTAAGCAGTACTGTGGTACTATTCACCAATATGAAGTTTCATAAAAATGTTTTCCAACATATTTCTGGACTTCTCATGTTCAAGCATTTCTGTAACAGTCTGGTGATAGTTTGGTTTTATGTGTCGCTCACATTTTAGAGTGTCTGATTTTTTTGGGTGGTAAAATTTTCCCTGAAAATATGGCATTGCAAATTTCATTTAACTTAAAATTTTTTTGGCCTAGGTTTCTTGGACTATCATTTGTAACTTATTTTTATTTATAAAGTTCAGTGTAAACATTGATGTTAAAATGCATGAATGGTATTTGTTGTCTGCTGAATTTTGTGTGTATGTAATCATGGCCATTTTGATAGTTCGTATTATGCAACTTGCCTTTTTGATGAATGTTCAGTTGGTGGAACTTAGGGATGGACAAATCTGATTAGGTTAAATAAAATTAGAGGATCCAAATCTAACTTAACAGTTCCTGACAATGGGAAGCCTTTTCTTATGGATTTGTTAGCTCAGAGTAAATTGAGGAAATTCTTCATTTTGCTTAATCTGAATTTCCTGACATAGGAAATTGATGAGAACTTGAGACATGATCAAGAATGTGATGGAAGAAGTGACCTTTTGAGATTTGTCCGTTTCCAATTAGATTCTTAAGTGAAAGACATTGAATGTTTAGAAACTAATATGACTGGGAAAAATGACTTTTTAATTTTTGGTTTTCTGGTTTCTTAGACTCTTTCAAAAGATTTATGGTGAGAATGGGTAAGTTATGCGGTTCACAGTAAAAAATCTGTGCCTATTTTTTGTTCTTTGTATAATTTACCATATTTCTGGCATGGCATGTCACTACATGGGGATGTTGTGTGCTATGCATGAGATTTTTAAAATGGGAAATGTTTGTTTTGCAACCTAATGGCAGTATTTCTGTGTCTTGGTGCCCAGTGCATGACAAAATTGTTTTATTAAAAATTTAAACTAGCTCCATCCCTTCTTTTTTCCTTTTTAAAAGTTTAGTGAGTTGATTAAAAGTAACAAAAGCACTAGCCTAAGTTTAGGTATATATATTTTGGTATTTGGTTGCTACATGGGCTAAAATTCTGATTTATGGATGCTAAAGCCCAAGTTACTACATTTTAGAAAATCAGTAATGGAAAAAGAATATTAGCATTTACTTCAAGTTTAGAATACACCCAGTTGACATTATCCATATAATCAGCCCACTGGGAACTTCATCAGTAGGGATGCGTTAATCTTCCCTAGGTGGTATTTGGAAGTATTATATTTTCAAGATTCCTGATCAGGAGAGAAAGGTATAATATGGCTATGTTTATGGTGCAAAATTGGCCTTCAAAAACTGCAAAAATCTTCTTAATTTCTAATGTCATTGTCACAAAAACTACATTTTTTTGTTCTTTTGAGACGGAGTCTTGCTCTGTTGCCTGGGCTGGAGTGCAGTGGCACAGTCTTGGCTCATGGCAACTTTCACCTCCCAGGTTCAAGCGATTCTCTTGTCTCAGCTTCCCGAGTAGCTGGGACTACAGTTGCATGCTACCACACCCTGCTAGTTTTTGTACTTTTAGTAGAGACGGGGTTTCACCAGGTTGGTCAGGCTGGTCTCAAATTCCTGACCTCAGGTGATCCATCCACCTCAGCCTCCCAAAGTGCTGGGATTACAGGCAAAATCTACATTTATAGTAAATCACTTATTCATTCTTAGTACAAAATCACAAGGTGGCTGTATCTTAATATTTTCCACTAAACCTTCTGTAACTTTGTATATCTAAGGGCCAATAGTGTTTGAGCAAGAGGAAGAGAGTTAAAGGATGAAAATGTTTTAATCTGCTCAGGCCTTAGTAGCTAAGTGACTTCCCTTACAAGGATTTACTTCATCTATAAGAATCTCTAGTTTTGATAGCTTTTTATAATTTTGATAATTCAGAAATGTTGGAAGCTACTAAACGTAAAGCAGTGTCACCATCCTGGATGCCAAAGGTGTAACTGAGCCGTAGGCAACAAATTGCAAGTGCTTGTTAGCCACTGATTTTAAAAACCAGGGTCCCTGCATGCTTTCCGTGTGCCATGCAAAGGCACATTATCCCCTTTCCGGCTCATCTGCATGACGCTTAAGCATTTGCTACTTTCAAGTCATAGGAAAGCTGTTTTAACTTGATTAAAAACCTCTTTGCAGCTTTAAGCATGTTGAATTGTAACTTTCAGAAAAATTTTCATTTGTAAATTAAATATAACTTTATAATGTAAGCAGCTCTCAGAAATCGTTGCTTTTCTTAAAGGGAATACAAGTACCCAGAGTACAAGTATGTGTTGGGAATGCCAACATGTACAGCCATTTCAGTGGCTGGATGTGTTCCCTGCAGTGACGGGTAAATTATATGACTGAGTTAGAGAAGAAGACAGAAACCTAAAACCAAAACTTGAAAAGCTAAAGATTTTTCTGGATTAGGGCTAACAGCAGCAAATGTTTTCTATCCCAAGATAGTTGTTCGGATAGTACAATATTTGTTTTAAAGGCTGTTCTGCATGCAGTTCAATGCCAAGGTAACTACACAAATAAAGCAAGATTGTCTGTAAATTGAGACTGAATAATGCACAATGTGTCAAACAATGGAAAGTATTATAATATGAATGTGTCCTCAGAAAACTCAAGTGTGTTTTGGACCACTTGAAGTCAATTAAGTCAAATCTATAACAAAGGATTTTTCTCCATAGTCAGTTACTAGGGCTTTTTTTCTTTTTTTTTTTTTTTTTAAGAGATGGAGTCTTGCTATGTTGCCCAGGCTGGTAGGCTGGTCTTGAGCTCTTGGGCCCAAGCATTCCTCCTGCCTTGGCCTCCCAAAATGCTAGGATTACAGATGTGAGCCATCAGGCCTGGCCTACTGGTACTTTTCTTAAGTAGATCTGCTGCAGTGAAAAGAAAATAGAAATTTAAATTGGATTAAGTGTAGGCTTTTAATCTAGAACCTGTTTCATGTTTATGCTGGGTGATATTTCTCTGAACACAATGTTTGTTGTCAAGCTTGGCATAGTTACCTGGAAAACCATTATTGCTCAACATGCTGTCATTGAAAAATAACTGCCTATAACATGGATGCTTTCTTTTTTGTGAGGACTGGGTTAAAGAGAAATGTGCAGTATCTTTTGAAGTCTGAGACTGTTAATTTCTGGCTTGCTTTTTATTTGGCATTTAACACCTGTCAGTTTGCTTGTTTGTTTTTAAGATGCTTTGTGTGTGGTAGTCATTTCTTCTATGCACTTTGATCTTGCATGGATTTATGTCTGTATGGTTTCATGAAACTTGAAAATTTGGTCATGTGTTTTGGCAGAAGCAATTTATGACAAAATTTGTTGTAAGAATATGTAGAAATAATCTTGTATATGATTAAGCTGTTGAATCTGTTGCCAGTGTTAATAGGAAGTGAACACTGATTTCACATGAAGTTGTAATAAAAGACAATTAAGTCACCTACATTTCACTTACGGGTTTGGCCAAAAGATTCTGTAGAATTATAAAGGCTTATGACAGCAAAAAGGAAAGGGGAAAAAAAGCCAATGTCAGTTATTTCTAGGGATTTCCCTCCACCCCCAGGAGACATTTGGCAATGTCTGGAGGAGTTTTTTATTGTCCCATTGGGTGGGTGGGGGTGTGTGCACTACTGCCAACTAGTGCCTTCGTAGCCAGAGATGCTGCTAAATGTCCTACAGTACACAGGAGTGCCTACAACAGTTTTCTTGCCCCAAAATGTCAGCGGTGGTGCTACTGAGGAACCCTCACTGAGAGTATACATCTGTAAATGAAAAATCTTCATCACATTGCCTTTTTATTCTAGTGTATGGTAGTTCCAAAGCCTCTTGCCCAAGTTTTAGCATTGATTGCTCTTCAGAGAATTCCTGTAGTACCTAATGGAAATACACTAAGAGGTACATAAATCAGTATATTCCTGTCTCCCTCCAAAAGCTGGGGAACCTTAACCCCAATATCATGGAATTTCTGTTTGCTGTATAAGTCTATCCATGATTTTATATTTGAGAAAATTTGCCACATTCTGGTCCTTTTTAATCCATTACTCCTTAGATTTTCACCTGCAAAGTTCCTGGAAGTGAGTTCTAAAAGGAAACGCCTTAAAACTAGCCAAAAAGTGCCAGGAGCATAGTAGGCAACCTGCACAGTGGGAGAAGAGAGTGAGACTTTAGCAACCTTGTTTATGATTGACAACTTCTTCCTTAAACTTCCTCTTTTTCCTTCTAAATGCTATTTTTAAAAAATTCTGTTCAACAGAAAGGCAAGATGCTAGATCTGTTATTTTTTGGAAAAACTCCAGTTGCAGTTCTAAATTGGAGCCTTTCCAAATAAGGAAATACAAATGAAGCAGGACTTGTAAGAGACATATGATGTGATTTGCCAGTTAATCATCCTTCATTCAACACAACATACTAGAGCCGCGCAATCCTTCATAGTTTTCCCAAACAATTTTCCTGATGCTATCTCTGGTACTTATCTCAAATCTGTGAGGCCGACAGATAGGGATGTGGAGATAGAGAAACAAATACTGCAGCTTTCCCAAGGACATGTGGCTTGTGAGTGGTAGAACCGGACTAGGGCTTTGCCTTTGAGATAATTCACGTAGACTGCTTGGCGAGGTTGCTGGCACACACAGTAAGCCCTCAGAAGCTGAGTATTATGCCATTAATGCTGATAAGGGAAGGAAGAATTCTTTGTGATCTGGCCTGAGAGACTCCTTCCTCTACTACAAAAGTTCTGGATTTTATCACTGTGGTCTGGAGTGACCTCTCTGATTTGAAGCAGCTTGTAGAGTTAGCTTTTGGGAGATCCCAAACAATCATGTTCGCTTTAGTGAGAATTAGTATATGGCCCAGAAGGTTTTAAAAATGCAACCCACACAGTCAAATCCAGTGCTCATAACAATCCCTTCCTCACTTAGCAGGTGAGAAATGGGAGCTCGGAAGTGAACTGATGTGTGTTAGGGTGGGGTGAAAACTGGCACCATGGCTGGGCCTGCAGCCCTCCCCTCCTGGCTCGTTGCGGTGCCTGGCTCCAGCTGCTGTACAGTGTGTGCAGGCTCAATGTGGGTAACCTTTTTTTACCCTAGGGAGTGAACTGTGCTCACATTCCTGCCTTACACAGGGACTTGTCTACTCCAGAGTGTATCTGGTTCACTTTGTTCACATTAAGGACTGCCTGTGTGCCAGGCTCTGCTCCGTGTTGGGGACACCCCGGAGGAGGATGCAGCCTCCGCCCTTGAGAAGCACATTTCATGGGAAGACATCTTAGCACTGCATGGTGTAGAAGGATTAGGGCCAAAGGAGAGCAACCCCGGGAGCTGCTGGGCCTTCTAGCCTTCCTCCCATCAAAAGATGATTAAACTTTTAGCATCCCTTTTTTTGTTGTTTGTTCTGGAGTTTATGTAATCTCGTGTGTTGAGTGTCTAGATACCCCTCATGCCTGGTTCTTGAAAAATTTTTCCTGCCTCCTCTTAGTGAGTCTATCATAGTATTAGTTCAAATAGCCTCATTCTTCACAGTGTGACTTACGTGAATTTGTATTCTCAAATTCACACAAATCAGTTTTATAACTAGTCATACCTAGTTAGATATATTACATTAATAGATCCATCTATATTCATATATGTCCTCATATAGTCTCTCGATATAATTTATTCCTTAATAGTCCTTAATAAATCCTGTAGAACTTTCTTCATAGAACTGTGGATAGCCATAATAATCTTACAAAAAGAATTAGAAACATTTTAAGTATAGTAAATTTTACTTGATTAAATGTTAGGAAACCTACCTCGTTCTTACCACAGACATTGAATGAGTATATCCTGCATGCCTTGTGCTGCTAATAAGTTTTCCTCCTAAGCAACACACGACTTGTGAGGAAGAGAATCCAAGCATGCATGTACACACACAGACACACATGCACTGTAACAGACATAAGGCTGAGGGTTCAGTACCATGATAAAGGTGTAGCTGAAGCAGTAGAGGGGTTGAGAGAAGGGACAGGGCAGCTTTGATATGGATGAGCTGGGAAGACTTCATCAAAGTGCTGAATATTATCTAGATCATTAATTTAACACATTTATCAAGCACCTATTGCAGGCTGGGCTCCCCTTCAGGTACAGGTGATATACCAGCAAGCAAATCAGAAAATTCCTGCTTTATAATCTTACAGGGCAAGGCAAGTGATATGTAAATAAATGTACGCGATGGCGAGAAATGATATGAAGGAGAAAGGACTAGGGACAGGATGGGTCAGGGTAGAGGGGCATTTATTGTTTCTGGTAAGGTGGTCAGAGAAGGAAACATAGAGGGCACATTTAAGCAGATGCCTGGAAGTGAGAGAGGAGCTATGTAGATATCTGGGTGAAGAGCATTCCAGGCAGATTGAAGAGCAGAGGGGAAAGCAGGAGGTGTGAGCAGGGCAGGGAGGCCAGTTGGCTGGAGCAGAGGGAGTGGGGGCATGGTGCCGATGAGCACAGAGAGGTAGTAGGAACCAGGGATGGCAGACCTCTTAGGTTTTGGAAGAACCTGTCTTTAATTTAACTCTAATGAAATGGGAAGAAAGGACTGGGTGCTGAGCAGAGGTGTACTGTGATCTGAGTGCAGTCTGAAAGGACCTGTCTGGCTGCTTTTGGGTAGGAAATGGTGGAAGCAAGGAGGCTGTTGTAATCCAGGTGGGTGATGTGATGTGATTATTATAATAATTGTAATAATCTGGGTAGGAGATGATGTAATAATTGTTATAATCCAGGTAGCAGATGTGATTATTGTAATACTTGTAATCATCCAGGTAGGAGTCACTTGGATCAGGGTGTAATGGTGGAGGTGGTAAGAAGTGATTGTGTTCTAGATACATTTAGAAGGCAGAGGGACAGGATTTACTGATGGGACCAGTTACAGTATATGAGAGAAAGAAAGGAATCTGGGATGACTCCAAGATGTGTGCCCTAATGTTGGGAAGGATAGAGGTGACCTTTACTGATACAAGGAGAGTGAGAGCTGACCAGGTTGTGAAGGGGACAATCAGATTTTTTCTGTGACAAACCTGAGGCCTATTAGACTTCCAAGTGGAGAATGAATAGGAAGTTGGAAATACCTGTCCGGGGGTCCTGAGGTATGAATGGCAATTTAAGAAGTTAGGTATACTGGTAAAGGGCTTTTGAATCAGAGGAAATAGTTTAGGAAAGATGTTTGTTGAAACTGGAGGTTGGGTGTTAATTCAAGAAGCCATTTTGGAAGTCTAGGTGAGTTGACTGTACTCTGATCTAGGGTGTTGGCAATAGAGATGGAAAGAAAGAGACACTGAATGAAAAGACTTGATAACTAATGGAAAGTGGGGAGAAGGGAGAAACAAAGGTGCAAAGTGGTTCTTAGGTTTCAGATGTGGATGACTGGAGGGCAGGTAGCAACATTAGCAATCACAAGAGGAAAAGCAGGTTTGGGGACAAGATTGAGCTTGGTCACATCAACAATAACCATGCATTTAGTGAGTTACAGTTTACAAAATCCCTTCTAGATCTTATTTTAATCAGTCCTTTGCCAATGGAAGAAGTGCCTAGGGGATATCCATGCAGAAATATTTATTCAAGAAGCAATTGGAAATGAGTCAAAGGAAGGACTGGTTCCTTAATTATGGAATTGAGAATCGTTTAGAAATTATAATTCCGTGAGCTGGCTAAGCTAGGAATTCCTGAACAGCTAGGAGCAAACATGCTTTAAAAGAAATAATGATGGCAACATCTTGGAAGGCAAAATTTAGATGCCCAGGCAGGGGGTGTACAGTGACTTAAATAAAGTCAGGAGTGCAGTATAAAAGATCAGTAGGAAAGAGCTTCAGAGGCTCTTTCTCGCATTCCTACTTGCTCCTCAGTATTTAGATCTGACCTCTCCCTTTTCTTGAGAGCACCCTCAATCTCCCTCTCCCCTCTGGTATAGTTTACCTGGCTCTTGGTTATATGCATGTAGAGAGCACACATGTACCTGTGCCCAACACGCCACTCTGTTCATTGGTTTCTACTGTGTATTGAGCTCTTCCAAAACTTAACCTCAGTCTATCCTTGTGTTACAAGTTGAATGCATGCAAGTTGCCCGAATAGAAGAAGAGGGTTGTAGAGGTAGTTATAAAGGACTATTAGAAACTACCTGTGGTGCTTTGAGAACAAGTCTAGTGCACTGGTAGGGCAGATCTTATAGAATCTTTTAGAATCAGCAGCACATTTATTCATGGTATTGAACTTGAGGAGAAAAATATCAGGTAAACATTAAATTATTAATGAGTGCCCAGAAAAGGCAGCCAAACCTCAACAGATTATCTTTGAAGGAGATAGAAAATAAAGAGAGTGACTATTTTTTTCCTCAAGTAATCCTTTTATGCATTGACCTCTTTAAATATGAACCTTGGGGAGTTTTTTTTGAGACTTGTGTAAGGCTAATCTAGCCATTTTGTAAAAAAATTCACACTCGAGTGCTAGGCTCTTGTTTCTGAGTTTTGGAAAAACACCATTTATCTCTGTAGCGCTACTTCTGTGACACTATCACTGAAATGTCTAGGTAGAAATTTAGGTGGAATTTCCAAATATAAGTCCAGCCTCAGTTTAACCCCTAAGTCTGGTCATGTGAACTTCTGTAGTAACCAAGAGTCTTTTTGTTGTAGGAGTAAGTCCATGAGCGATGTCAGCGCAGAGGATGTTCAAAACTTGCGTCAGCTGCGTTATGAGGAGATGCAGAAAATAAAATCACAATTAAAAGAACAAGATCAGAAATGGCAGGATGTGAGTATTTTGGGGGTAGCGGGAGGGAGAATGTATTTGTTTGACTTTTCTTTGCTTCTCTTAAAGTCTGTATACCCAAGACCATTTTCCTTGCTATTACAGAATTCAGTTCTATATAAAATGTGACCAACTTCCTTTACAAAGATTTTCAAGCCTTTTTTTTCTATTATTGTTGCATATTTTAAAGGCCATTGTGAAAAATATACCTGAATGTTTATTTTCTAATATTCTCTGAGTTCTCAAAAATGTGAGTGGCTTCCTTGCAGTATAGTGAACTTACTTACTTGTTTTGGTGGTTGAATTTGGGATATGCACATTAACTAGACTTCTGATGGGAAAGACCTGGCCAAAGTTTAGGGAGAGAAGAGGAACAGGGTTCTGGCAGAGACCTTGGCATCAGTAAAGAAAGATGAAAAGGGTTAGTAATTAAGAGTTAATTAGGGAGATTTGGGGAGAAATAAGTAATATAACTCAGAGCAATATTTTGGCTGAAGAAGTCAATAATATGAATCAAAATGAAATGTTTTTGCAGAGTTGACATATATCCAGGTGTTTATATAGATATAGACTTACTCTTTAGTTTTGATCCTGAAGAAAAAAAGCTTGACCATTTTTTTGAATAGAGTAATTGTGATAAACTGAAGAAATGCAAAGAAATACAGTAGACAAACTATCAGAGCAAACCCAAAGAAATTTGAGGACAACTTTATGGTGAGAGTTGAGCAATAGCATGAACAAAGGAGTCAAAGTAAATCTTAATTTTCAAAGGAATTAATAGTCTCTGAAATGAAGAAACCTCTGCCCTGTCTACCTTTCTAAATTCTGGTGCCTCTTTTAATTGGGAACTCAATTTAATTGTCAAGAAACAGTAATTCAATATCACGTTGCCAAAATACATGGTGAATTTTCTGGTGTGAAAGTAAGTATTAAGGGCTTATCTGTTAGGTTAAATCAGATAAAAATTCATGCCAGTTATGCTGTAGGAATAAATGCGCATTGCATTTGTTCTTTCTGGAAGGAGTTCATATTGGTCGCAGGCTGTTTTTAAAGCAGGAGTGGCTCTGTGGGCTTGCAAGGGGTATAAACCAAATGTACTTTGCATGCCCTGGGGGTGAAATTCGGTTTTGGCTGAGACCTTGAATGTGCTTCTGTTTGGACTAGAATGCCACAAGGGTTCCTAGCAGTTCTCTATTTTGAAGACAATGGTAAACTTTATACCTTGCAAAATGTCTTAGCCCCCTGGGTTTCAGAACCAGCCTAGGTTTCTGGGGAGAATTGAAAAGCTGAATTAGGTTGATTGTCCCTGGGGTCACCCAGCAAGGTTAGACTTAACGTTCCTGGGGATATGGGGGACAGGTGTTGGTTTGTTCCTGCCGCATGTTCCTTATTGCCCTGACCTAGGAGGATTTAACCCTTCTGAAATCACATACTCAAGTCTCGCCTTCCCAGTTAAAGCCTTTCCAAAGCCTTCCCTTCCGGAGGTGGAACCAGACCCATGGTCTCCTTAGGGCCCCACTGTCTCATGCAGTCCTGTCACACTTGTTACTAAACTTTTATTTATATATCTGACTCTCCCCTGTAGACTGAGAGTTTCTTGAGGGGAACCCCGCCCTATGCATGTATGTATTAATAGTTCCTACACTTGGGCCTGCCTCAAAGTAGGGACTGAATTCTGTTTGTGAAATGAAAGACAGACTGTGCATCTGCGCTTAACCATCACAATCGCGTTTCTGTTTCGGCCTTAACAGTGAAACATGTTGTTTCGCAGAACAGCCAGGTTTTTGGAGTGAGATGAAAACGAATTGGAAACAGTTCCTGATCTATCTAACTGTCACCTAATTACAAGCATTTAGCATTCTTTGTGAAGTGTGCAATGAGGCAGATACTTTCTGGGAAAACAAAAACGGGGTCTATCTTATTAGGTCAGGTTTTTCAGACAGACACATGAGATAAAGGCTTGGTACAGAAACGCTGGCTATAAAAAGCAAAATTAGGGCACCTTGGCACCCAGTTGGAGCGAATAGTTTCAGTGATGTAATAAGATACTCTGGCACATTCTGGTTGCTAGAAAGGGTGTGTAGAAATTCAGGTGTGCCCCTGCTGATGTGATTTTTCTGTCAGGACCTTGCAAAATGGAAAGATCGTCGAAAAAGTTACACTTCAGATCTGCAGAAGAAAAAAGAAGAGAGGGAAGAAATTGAAAAGCAGGCACTTGAGAAGTCTGAGAGAAGCTCTAAGACGTTTAAGGAAATGCTGCAGGACAGGTAGTATTGCTGAATACACCTCGGTTGTAACAGGGTTGAAGCTGCCAGTGTTATAAATAGGTATTTTGTGGAAGTGTAGTGCGACATAAGTGTCCACTGATATTCAACTTTAATCAAATATGCAAAGAAACATTTAAGATTTTGGTCTGCAGTGAAAAAACAAAGCATTGTTGAAATAGTGACTTAGAGTAACAAAATAAATGTGGACTTAAAATAGGTGTTCATTATTTCTTCTCTCATTGCGCATTCACATGCAGAATTGGATGGTGTTGGCTATGTTTGGTGCAGGAAATACACTGCTTTATGCTCTTAAGTGAATTAAGGAATGAGATCTTCCAATAAAATCAGCTTACTTTTAACTAAATTGTGTAAAACATAACAAAGTTCTTTTTCATGTTTAATAGTGCAATTCATTATATTTTAAAGAAAGTTTTAATAAACATAATTGTGTGTATTTTACTTACTCTTTGCATTGCAGCATAACAGTATAAAGGTCAAATTTAAACTTTCCTGTAAAGCATTCATTATTCTGTGAAATATTAGGATATTTACAGGTCAAGGAGAAGGAAAATATGCTTTTAGAATAATGTCAAAAAGGAAATACGCTATCAGGTGAAATGAAACAAAGCTGCTTTCTGCCCTAAAAGCGAATGATAAGCAGTTTCATTCACTTGGATGCAATTCAGTTAGCTTGGGAGGTGGGTATTCCTTTCTAAATGTGAGAGATGAGGGTGTTTCATGAACCTTTCCATAAATACGAATGGTGACTTTTAATCCCTAATAATTGTTCTTACAAGTTCTGTCAAGCTATATGAAATCATACACTAGTTTTATCTCCACAAAAGCCTAGGTCTTTTGTAATCTTTTATTTTTACTAAATTATTATAAATTTTTGCAGGAAAATATCCTCACAAGGCTGTCAATTAATCCACGACTTTGGAAGGTTCAAGTTGGTTGTCAATCATATTTACAGCGTTTTAATTTTGAAAGTTATAAGCTTGTGGATAAAATTTTGTGAATAATCCTTTATTAAAATGTCCTTGTTTCATTAAAAATCTCTTTACAATTAATATCCCAGTGAAGTATTTGAGAACCTTTTTAGTTAAAGAAGTCAAGTTATTATTCTTTCTTAGTTGGGACATTAAAGATAATTATATACATCTTGCTGGGTGTGGTGGCTCACGCCTGTAATCCCAGCACTTCGGGAGGCCAAGGTGGGTGGATCACAAGGTCAGGAGTTTGAGAGGTCAGGAGTTTGGCCAGTATATTGAAACCTCGTCTCTACTAAAAATACAAAAATTTAGCCGGCCATGGTGGCTTATGCCTGTAATCTCAGCTACTTAGGAGGCTGAGGCAGGAGAATTACTTGAACCCGGGAGATGGAGGTTGCAGGTGAGCCAAGATCACGCCACTGCCCTCCAGTCTGGACAACAGAGCGAGACTCAGTCTCTAAAGAAAAAAGAAAAAAGATAATTATATACATCTTTATGCCCTAGTAAGTGTTGTATAGATTCTTGTGTGAGGTTAGCAGCTTTTTATTCCCAGTCCATTTCATGTGTTGATTACTCTCTTACCACCTCTCTGTGTCAAATGCATATCTTTGTGGTGATGGTGCATTTCTTTCTGCTAAGGGAATCCCAAAATCAAAAGTCTACAGTTCCTTCGAGAAGGAGAATGTATTCTTTTGATGATGTGCTGGATGAAGAAAAGCGACCTCCTACACTGACTGTGTCAGAAGCAAGTTACCGGAGTGAGAGAGTAGAAGAGAAGGGAACAACTTATCCTTCAGAAATTCTCAAAGAAGATTCTACAACTTTTGCAAAAAGAGAGAACAGTGTAACAACTGAAATTCAGCTTCCTTCTCAAAGTCCTGTGGAAGAACAACGCCCAGCCTCTTTGTCTTCTCTGCGTTCACTGAGCACACAAATGGAGTCGACTCGTGTTTCAGCTTCTCTCCCCAGAGGTTACCAGAAAACTGATACAGTCAGGTTAACATCTGTGGTCACACCAAGACCTTTTGGCTCTCAGACAAGGGGAATCTCATCACTCCCCAGATCTTACACGGTAAAAAATGTTCTCAGTTCATTTAGTCTGTTCTGAAGAGCAAAATGTTGGTGAACTTGTGCAGAGGTTGGGGTTACATCAACTTTATGTGTAAACTGTACATACCATATATAAGGACGTCTTATTTTATGCCAGTTTAGATGCAATGGAAACTTAATGCTTAAGATAGATCAATGATACAGAATTTACTAAACTTTAAATTCTGTGAAAGTACGGCTGATACATTTTAAAGAATGAATAAGATATATTCTAAGGCAGAGTATTATTTTATAATGTCGTTTTTTTAGATGTACCTTTTCTAAAGTATTAGGTTGAAAAGTATGAAGTTGTCAGTATGATTGTTCTTCTTGACCTACAAAACAGCATTTCATGTGGTTTAGCCTGAGATTTTCAGGTGCTTATGTACGCATTTCTGCTTTTTTCAGATTTCTCACTTTATCAGTTTGAATGTCTTACTGTTTATATGTATACATTTCTATGAATATCAGGATTTTGAAGGATGTAAAATATTGCGGCATTTTTTTTCTGAGAATGAAGTGGTACCATATCCGACAATGAGTGTGCTAATCTGAATTATGTGAAAGGAAGCAACACAGTGTTAAGATTAATGTTCAAATTCTTTTTAGCTCTACTAATGTAGAATCCTAAACTCTAAAAGGGTATAAAAAATTGGATATTTGGGGTGAGAGAAGCCTACCTAAACTAACTGGGAAACTCCTGACCATTATATAAAGGAAAATGTAGACATATTTGACATTATAAGAATTTCATGGCAGACTTCCTTAATATAGTCAAAAGACAATATATAGACTCAGAAAAATATTATTAAAATGTATGATAGATAAAGAGTTAATAGCTCTAAGATAGAGAATGCTTCTACAAATTGGTAAGCAAACGCACTAGCAAAATGAATATAGAAAAGCAGTGGCCAGTTCAAGGGAGAAGGGATTCAAGTGGCTGGTAACAAAGCACAAAGAAGTATGTTCAGCTTCTCTGGAGCAAGAATGAGACGTATAACTTTTTACCCATCGGAGTGATATAGACTTAAAACATTGAAAATGTCTAGTGTTGGCCAGGATGCTGAGAAACGGATGTTCTCATACATTACTTCTGGAGTGTGTTGCTACAATTATTTTTAGAAAATATTTATATATATACATATATATATGTGTATATATATATATATATGTGTGTATATATAAAACTTTTGCT
>NW_012115278.1:447885-458938 GCF_000951035.1 Colobus angolensis palliatus
GTTAGTCAGGATGGTCTCAATCTCCTGACCTCATGATCCGACCGTCTCGGCCTCCCGAAGTGCTGGGATTATAGGCATGAGCCACCATGCCCAGCCTAACTGGTGTATTTTCACAATTGACATTCAATAACATTATTGATATAGTTGGGTTAATATCTACCATCTTTTAGTTATTGCCCTTGTCTTTATTCCAGTCGTTCTCTGCTTTTCATGGTTTAATTTGGGCATTTTATATGATTCAATTTTCTCTCTTAGCATATCAGGAATCCTTCTTTGTATGCTTTTAGTGATTACCATAGAGACTATTTTTTACTTAGTAGGTTTATTCTAAGAGATAACGCTTGGTAAAATAACAATAGCAACAATGTATTTGATTAGGTATATTAATGTATGTTATATATATAAACATATGCATAAATATTTATAGAAGTATGCTTATATATAAGTGAAATTCATGAAAGAAACTAAGAATGGAAGGAAAGAATTGAGGTATTCTGTCATAAAGTGTTGACACTACCTCTGAAGCAATATACTCTGATTTGAAAGGGAAATTGAATTAGGTTTAAATGTAATATTGCAAAGTATTGGTCAAGCTATTGGACCAGGAGCCTCAGTTCCTTGCTGGCTATTGGTCTGAGGCTGAATTCAGTTCCTTCCCATGTTGGCTTCTCCTAAATGGCAGAATGCCTCATCAATGTCACTAAAGGAGAGAGTTTGCTAGCAAGACAGAAATCACAACCACATAATCATCCAAGTGACATCCCAGCACCTTTGCAATATTTTGCTGTTTACAAGCAACTCACAGTGTCTGTCCAAACACAAGATGAGACTATTAGAATACAAGGTTGTGTTTACCAATAAATTGGGATCATTGGATGCCATGCTAGAGTCTGACTGCCATATGAGGTCTTCTCCAATCTGCAACATTTTTTCAGACTTCACTTATTTTAAATAATGTTGACGCTTTTGAAAAGAACTGGTCGAATATTTTGTAGAATGTCCTGCAATATAGATCTATCAGATCATGCTTGGGCTAAGGTTATGGCTTAATTTAGACACTTATATTTATCCAAGTTTGAAGACAAAATACCAAGCAATATACTATTTGGAAATATAAACTAAAAGATAAAAATAATTAAAGAGAAATAAGGGAATGACAAATAGACAATTGAAAATAATAGTAATCTTCACCAGGTGAGGAAATAAATGCAACATGGGTATGCACACATGGGACATCAACAATATTGATAATCTTCTGTTTATTAAGTTTGGCAGTAACTGACAAAAAGGCAAACTTTCTTATTTTAGAATAGTTTTAGATTTACAGAACAGTTGCAAAGATAGTACACAGTGTTTATACATACCCTACATACAGTTTCCTTTATTATTTTCCTCATACATTAATGTGGCATATTTATCACAATTATTATCACATTAATGTGGCATAATTATCATAATTAATGAATCATTAGTACACATTATTATTCATTAACTTCCTAACTTTTTTCAGATTATCTTACTTTTTACTTAATGTCCTTTTTCTGTTTCAGTACCCTACCTAAGCTCCCACATCTCATTTAGATATCATGTCTCCCTTAGACTCCAAAGGTTATGGTCAACTAATTTTACAAGGTTGTCAAGAAAATTCAGAAAGAAATATTTATATATATACATATATATAATATGTCTCCCTTAGACTCCAAAGGTTATGGTCAACTAATTTTACAAGGTTGTCAAGAAAATTCAGAAAAAAATATTTATATATATACATATATATATGTGTATATATATATATATATGTGTGTATATATAAAACTTTTGCTCCAGCAAGCCTACTTTTGGAAATCTGTGCTATAAAAATAAAAGTTCTAATTATAAAGAGATATGGATATTTGTTGCAGTAGTTTTGGAAGTGACAGAACATTTCAAACAACTTTAAATGCACATCAAATGAATAAATTGTTGATGTGTCCATACTGTGGAATATTCAGCAAGTAAAGGGACTGGTTTAGAGTTCTATCTGTTGACCTGGAGTGATCAGCAGATAGAACACCAAGGCCTTTTGGCTCTCAGCAAAGGAGAATCTCATCACTCCCCAGATCTTACATGGTAAAACATGTTCTCAGTTCATTTAGTCTGTTCTGAAGGGCAAAATGTTGGTGAACTTGTGCAGAGGTCAGAGTGACACCATCTTGATGTGTAAACTGCACATAACACATGTATACATGGCAATTTTTTTTTACGCCAGTTTAGATTCAGTGGAAATTTAATGCTTAAGATGTTTGCTTGGAGTAAACAAGCAAAGCAAATTTCAGAAGTTTGTATGTGATATGAATGCTTTTGCTAAAACAATTTCCCCCACTACATGTGTGTTTATCTATCGGTGTGAAAGAACTCAGCCCAAGCTTTTAGTAATAGTTATGTTACTGTGGGTGGTATGCTATTTTAGTTTTAAAATATTAATTTAATAAACAACTTTTAAAAACAGAAATAAAGGTAACAGAATATCAAGTTTAAAATGATGTTTTCTTATTTAGATGGACGATGCTTGGAAGTATAATGGAGATGTTGAAGACATTAAGAGAACTCCAAACAATGTGGTCAGCACCCCTGCACCAAACTCGAATGCATGCCAACTGGCTTCAAGCTCATCTAGCCAGAGAGAGGTAGCAGCAACAGAAGAAGATGTGACAAGGCAGCCCTCTCCTACATCCCCCTTCTCATCTCTTTCCCAAGACCAGGCTGCCACTTCTAAAGCCACATTGTCTTCCACATCTGGTCTTGATTTAATGTATGAATCTGGAGAAGGGGAAATCTCCCCCCAAAGAGAAGTCTCAAGATCCCAGGTGAGTTTGGGAAAGTTCTTTATCATCTGTGGCTCAGACACTTACGCATTTAAATCTGGAAACCATGTCTCAAACGTCAAACCTCTAGGTGTTAATCTGGGCTGAAAATGTGCAAAGTGATATTCTGGTTTACTTGGAACAGATCTTGGAGGAAGTAGGTGTCTTTCCACTCTGAGTGCATAGATCCAGATAACACTTGTGATGTGAGTGTATGGAGACTTTGTGCACCAGTCTCTTTGGGATTTGGCTGGTGTTTTCTCTGTATTCCACGTTTCAGTAGTGGTTGCCTTGTACTGCTAGTGTCCAGTAGTCCCAGGTTTCAGCTACAATAGTCGCTTTGAAGGTTTTAGATGCAGATCTAGTGTATATATGGGTGACAGAAGCCCTTTCCCAGGGAACTTAACTGGCCACAAGGAAAAATTGATGCACATGATAGGTGCTGGCTTCTAGGTACATGGCATTTCTTTTTCGTTAATTTTAACCTTCTAGTGACTTTTAATACTATTTTATACTTTAGAATGTCTATAATTTTCGATGTTTCCTTATCTCCGAATGGGACTATCGAGGCTTGGTTATAATATGACAATTGTATTCCACAACATTTGGATTCCAAACAAAATATACCATCAGATGAAGAATGACATGTGTAGTTTCTCCTACTTAAATTTCTAATAGATGACTTCTAAGAGAATGATTAGGTAATAAATGTTCTTTGTAGCCTACCTGTAAAAATGCCAAAAGTCTTTGGGTAACAGAAAGCTTCTCTCTCTTAGAAAAATTCTTGCTAAGCATTTTGATAGTTGTATGAACCCCTTAGCATGGAGGAGCTTTTGTGGTTCTTTGGCTTTGTTTAGTATTCCTTGTTGCCCTGAAAAACATTAATTGTGTATTATATACATTAAGTGGGTGTGTATATATGACTTGTCCTAAGTTATATTAGTATTTGTGTGTGTATGTGTGTGTCTATATATGTATATATGACTTGTCCTAAGTTAGATTAGTGTGTGTGTGTGTGTGTGTATGACTTGTCCTAAGTTATATTAATGAAATAACTTGATGTGAAATAATTTGGCGTTGCATATTTATTATTGTTGAGTTTTTATTTGTATGGGAAAACTTAAAACATTTAAACTTTCTTTTCTGGTTATAAGGTACTATGTGGTTGAGAAAATTTGGAAATGCAGGAAAGTATAAATAATTTAAATCGCTGATAATTCCATCATTTAGAGATAATCACTGTTAACATCTAGGTATATTTCTTTTGTTTTTTTTTCGCATGCATATTTACAGACATACATCTAAAAACAATTTCTTCAGCTTGCTGAAATAATTAGTTGTAAATTATCATTACATTTTTTAAGGAATTGGAAATATATAATTAGCTTCCTAAGTCTCAGTGGAGGAGAACAATAGCCTGTATTATACTTGGGGAACATAAGGTACCAGTGGATGAATAATAAAAGCAGAAGCAAAGTGCCTTTTGTTTCACGGATTTGTATGTTTGCCTTTACCTTTTTCAAATAGCAAATTCAACAAAACAGCCTGAATCACGTGCTGCACGCTGGGTGTTGGTGCCTTTCTCAGGGTGGCAGCTGACTAACTGCAACTGTGGATTAAGGAAAAGAGGCTAAGTGTGGTGCGTGGGTGTGTCTCAGGTTATTGCAACTCAGAGGGAGCTTCAATTAATGTGGCACTGTTTCAGGTTTCATTAATGGATTTATACTTCTTTGTTCGCAAACCTGAGCTGGTATTCCACCAAGAAAAATTAGGCTTGATTTGATAAGTGAAGCCATTGGAGTTCTTTAATGTAGGTATAATTCATATGGTGACTTATATATCTCTGATGCTTGGTGTGTCCTTTTCTGCGCCACTAGGGCAGTAGCTTCTATAGCATGCCCTTGCTTTTGTCTCAGAAGGAGCTTACTGACTTGAGAGAAGGATGTGAATGTGTGTGACAGCTTCTGATCAATATGTAAAGGGCCTGTGCAACACTCCCCCAAACTCCATTCAGACACTATAGGTGTTCAGAGGACAGCAAAATCAAGAATAGCTTGTGGCTGATCATCTAAATGTTTCGGTAGCTCTGTGGAAGAATGTTCTTCAGATCATTTTTCTCTTTCATACCTTGGACTTTTACTGGCACTGTCCTTTCATCTCTTCCTCCAGACTCCCCCCTTGATGTTATTCTTTTCTTTTTCTTTTTTTTTTTTGAGATAGGATCTTGCTGTGTTGCCCAGGCTGTAGTGCAGTGGCATGGTCATGGCTTATTGCAGCCTCAACCTCCTGGACTCAAGCAATCCTCCCACCTTAGCCTCTTGAGTAGCTGGGACTATAGGCACATGCCACGACGCCCGGCTAATTTTTGTATTTTTTTTGTAGAGACGGGCTTTCACCATGTTGCCCAGGCTGCTCTCGAACTCCTAGGCCTGATCCACCCATCTTGGCTTCCAAAAGTGCTGGGATTACAGGTGTTAGCCATTATGCCCAGCTGATGTTATTCTTTTCTATCTTGGCTTCCATTATGCTAACTCAGGCCCTTTTCCTATCAGCGCAAATGGTCACAGGTGTTAGTACATGCTACACAAGACTGGCATCAGATTAACTTGCCTGATGCCAGGTTGGACTCAGTAATTTCCCTGCTCCAAAGCCTCTAGTGGCACTGTGTGGTTTGCTGAATGAAGTTTGTGGCGCTCAGGGAAGCAGTGATATCTCTCACGCCCTTTGTAGCACAGTCACGGCTGATGTTAGCGTGCTTACTATGTACCAACCAGGCTTCTCAGGACAGTATCTTAGTTAATCCTCACAGCAGCTCTGTGAGGTAATCAACAATCCGAATGTAGACTATCATGATTACTCCTATTTTAGAAACATTAAACTTGAGGCATGGCATGGGCATGTTGCTTGTTCAAGGCCATGCAGGGTACCAAGTGGAGTCAGGATTTGAATCCAGGCAGTCTGACTCAGGATTTAGTATCATATCATGCTATGTCCTGGGAAAGAGAGATGATTCACCTGCATAAGACTGCTTGCTTTTTCTTGGATACATCATGTACTTTTTGGAGCACATCACTGCTCCGCCATTTGAAGATGCTTATTTCCCACATCTCTGCCTTTTGAGGTCCTATTGTTCCTCAAAAGCCCAGGAGGACCACTTAGTTCATGAATCAAGATATCACCCCTCCCCCATTGGAATAAAACTTCTTACCCTTGAAAAGTTTCACTCACTGAATTCTTCCTTGTCCCATGTAGTTACATGTTCCTCCTTCACTGGTGTTCTTTGTACATTCTTGCACGTAATTGACCCTTAAGTTTTACTGACTTGAACTGCATTCAAAGCCTTGATTACTAGGCTGAAGTATGAACTTGATCCGGCAGGTAATTTAGAGTCCTTATTGGTTCTTTAGTGTGGGAATTTTAAGATTAAGGAATGTAAGCACTATGGTGTTCCCTAGAGTTATTTTAGGAAAGCTAAGTTGGTGCGTGCCATAAAGTAGAAAAATCATAATGAAGGGAAGAACTTAATATGGTCTTATTTAAAATCTGCCAATAGGAATTTCCTTTTCATCCTCATAGCTGAGCTGGGGGGTTTTGTCTCTTGCTGTTCTTTTTGCCCCATTTCTTTTCTTGTGGTTTTGCTTTTTTCTCTACCTTTCTTGCCAATCTGGGCTGCCAAACTCATTCTGGAAGTGACCCCAGACAGGGAAGAGGGAGTGTGACTCCTGAGGTCCTTCATCCCCTTCCATCTGCCATGCAGATGTGGTTTTCATGATTCTCCCCAAAGTTGGTCTTGCTTACAAGTTTCTGTTTTATTTTCTGTCCTTTCAGAGCTCTATTTTTTTTTTTTTTTTGAGATGGAGTCTTGCTTTGTCACCCAGGCTGGAGTGCAGTGGCGTGATCTCAGCTCACTGCAAGCTCCACCTCCCAGGTTCACACCATTCTCCTGCCTCAGCCTCCTGAATAGCTGGGACTACAGGCGCCCGCCACCATGCCTGGCTAATTTTTTGTATTTTTAGTACAGACGGGGATTCACCGTGTTAGCCAGGATGGTCTTGATCTCATGACCTCATGATCCACCTGCCTCGGCCTCCCAAAGTGCTGGGATTACAGGTGTGAGCCACCGTGCCTGACCTGTTTCTATTTTTTTATTTGATTGTGTCTACTTGTTATGGATTAGATCTTGAAGATGAATTGCAGTTTACTCTGCAAAGAGGGAGAAACAACATGACCGAAAGCAAAAACAAAAATTGAAAAGAATAAAAATAATAGGGGACATTCATTGAAAATTTATTTCATGCTAGACATTTTTCCAATGGCATTACCTATTTTTTTTCAACTTTTTTATTATACTTTAAGTTCTGGGATGCATGTGCAGAATGTACAGGTTTGTTACATACGTATACACGTTCCATGATGGTTTGCTGCACCCATCAACCCATAATCTACATTAGATATTTCTCCTAATGCTCTCCTTCCCCTAACTCCTCACCCCCTGACAGACGCTGGTGTTTGATGTTCCCCTCCCTATGTCCATGTATTCTCATTGTTCAACTCTCACTTATGAGCAAGAACATGCGGTGTTTGGTTGTTTGTTCCTGTGTTAGTTCGCTGAGAATGATGGTTTCCAGCTTCATCCATGTCCCTGCAAAGGACATGAACACATCCTTTTTTATGGCTGCATCATATTCCATGGTGTACATGTGCCACATTTTCTTTATCCAGTCTATCATTGATGGGCATTTGGGTTGGTTCCAAGTCTTTGCTACTGTGAACAGTGCTGCAATAAACATACGTGTGCATGTGTCTTTACAGTGGAGTATTTTATAATCCTTTGAGTATATACCCAGTAATGGGATTGCCAGGTCAAATGGGATTTCTGATTCTAGATCTTAAGGAATTGCCACATTGTCTTCCACAGTGGTTCAACTAATTTACACTTCCACCAACAGTGTAAAATCATTCCTATTTCTCCACATCCTCTCCAGCATCTGATGTTTCCTGGCTTTTTAACGATCACCATTCTAATTGGTGTGAGATGGTATCTCATTGTGGTTGTGATTTGCATTTCTCTGATGACCAGTGATAATGAGCTTTCTTTCATATGTTTGTTGGTTGCATAAATGTCTTCTTTTGGGAAGTGTCTGTTCATATCCTTTGCCCAGTTTTTGATCGGGTTGTTTGTTTTTTTCTTGTAAATTTGTTTAAGTTCCTTGTAGATTCTGGATATTAGCTCTTCGTCAGAGGGACAGATTGCAAACATTTTCTCCTATTCTGTATGGTGTTTGTTCACTCTGATGATAGTTTCTTTTGCTGTGCAGAAGCTGTTTAGTTTAATCAGATCTCATTTGTCAATTTTGACTTTTGTTGCCATTGCTTTTGGCATTTTTATTTGTGAATTCTTTGCCCATGCCTATGTCCTGAATGGTATTGCCTAGGTTTTCTTCTAGGGTTTTTATGGTTTTAGGTCTTGTGTTTAAGACCTTAATACATCTTGAGTTAATTTTCGTATAAGGTGTAAGGAAGGGGTCCAGTTTCAGCTTTCTGCATATGACTAGCCAGTTTTCCCAACACTATTTATTAAATAAGGTATCCTTTCCCCCATTGCTTGCTTTTGTCAGGTTTGTCAAAGATCAGATGGTTGTAGATGTGAGGCATTCTTTCTGAGGCCTCTGTTCTGTCCCATTGATCTAGATATCTGTTTTGGTACCAGTACAGTGTTGTTTTGGTTACTGTAGCCTTGTAATATAGTTTGAAGTCAGGTAGTGTGATGCCTCCTGGTTTGTTCTTTTTGCTTAGGATTGTCTTGGCTATATGGGTTCTTTTTTGGTTCCATGTGAAATTTAAAGGAGTTTTTTTCTAATTCTGTGAAGAAAGTCAATTGTAGCTTGATGGGGATATCACTGGATATATAAATTACTTTGGACAGTATAGCCATTTTCATGATATTGATTCTTCCTTATCTATGAACACGGAATGTTTTTCCATTTATTTGTGTCCTTTCTTATTTCCTTGAACTGTGGTTTGTAGTTTTCCTTGAAGAGGTCCTTCACATCCCTTGTAACTTGTATTCGTAGGCACTTTATTCTCTTTGTAACAGTTGTGAATGAGAGTTCACTCATCATTTGGCTCTCTGTCTATTGTTGGTGTATAAAAATGCTTGTCGTTTTTGCACATTTGCACATTGATTTTGTATCCTGAGACTTTGCTGATATTGCTTATCAGCTTAAGGAGATTTTGGGCTGAGATTATGGGGTTTTCTAAATATACAGTCATGTCATCTGCAAACAGAGAGAATTTGACTTCCTCTCTTCCTATTTGGATACACTTTATTGCTTTCTCTTGCCTGATTGCCCTGACCAGAACTTCCAATACTATGTTGAAATGGAGTCGTGAGAGAGGGCATCCTTGTCTTGTGCCGGTTTTCAAAGGGAATTCTTCTAGCTTTTGCCCATTCAGTATGATATTGGCTGTGGGTTTGTCTTAAATAGCTCTTATTATTTTGAGATATGTTCCATCAATACCTAGTTTGTTGAGAGTTTTTAGCATGAAGTGCTGTTGAATTTCATCAAAGATCTTTTCTGCATCTATTGAGATAATCGTGTGGTTTTTTTCATTGGCTCAGTTTATGTGATGGATTACGTTTATTGACTTGCATATGTTGAACCAGCCTTGCATCCCAGGGATGAAGCAGACTTGATTGTGGTGGATAAGCTTTTTGATGTTCTGCTGGATTTGGTTTGCCAGTGTTTTATGGAGGATTTTTGCATCGATGTTCATCAATGATATTGCCTGAAATTTTCTTTTTTTGTTGTGTTTTGGTATCAGGATGATGCTGACCTCATAAAATGAGTTAGGGAGGAGTGCCTCTTTTGCTATTGTTTGGAATAGTTTCAGAAGCAATGGTATCAGCTTCTCTTTGTACGTCTGGTAGAATTCGGCTGTGAATCCATCTGGTCATGGGCTTTTTGTTGTTGTTGGTAGGCTATTAATTACTGCCTCAATTTCAGAACTTGTTATTGGTCTATTTGGGGATTTGAGTTCTTCCTGGTTTAGTCTTGGGAGGGTGTATGTGTCCAGGAATTCATCCATTTCTTCTAGATTTTCTAGTTTATTTATGTAGAGATGTTTATAGTATTCTCTGATGGCAGTTTGTATTTCTGTAGGATCAGTGGTGATATCCCCTTTATCATTTTTTATTGTGTCTGTTTGATTCTTCTCTCTTTTCTTCTTTGTTAGTCTGGCTAGCAGTCGATGTATTTTGTTAATGTTTTCAAAAAACCAGCTCCTGGATTCATGGATTTTTTGAAGGGTTTTTCATGTCTCTATCTCCTTCAGTTCTGCTCTGACCTTAGTTATTTATTGTCTTTTACTAGCTTTTGAATTTGTTTGCTCTTGCTTCTCTAGTTCTTTTTTTCTTTTTTCAGTTCTACAACCTTAATTTATGTGTATAGTATCTTTTTTTCCATTATTAGGATTTAAAAATTTTACAATTTTTGGTCTTCTTCCAGTGAATTTGTATAAATGTTGACTTTCCTAATATTGGAAATTATATGATATTTTGACACTCAAAAACTCAGTGACAAAATACTAGAGTCAAGCTAATTAATATATCCATCTCTTCACATAGTCACCATTTTGTTTTGTCTGTGGTGTGAATACTTTAGATCAACTTCCTTAGCAAATTTCAAGTATACAATACAGTATCACCAGCTATAGTGCCCATTTTGTACATTAGATCTTGCGAACTTATTCATCCTACATAACTAAAACTGTATGCCCTTTGACCAACATTTTCCCATTTCCCCCACCTCATTTCTAAATCCTAACATCTTGCTCCCAGTGCTATTTCTTTATTATTATTATTATTATTATTATTATTATACTTTAAGTTCTAGGGTACATGTGCACAACATGCAGGTTTTTTACATATATATACTTGTACCATGTTGGTGTGCTGCACCCATCAACTCGTCAGCACCCATCAACTCGTCATTTACATCAGGTATAACTCCCAATGCCATCCCTACCCCCTTCCCATAATAGGCCCCGGTGTGTGATGTTCCCCTTCCAGAGTCCAAGTGATCTCATTGTTCAATTCCCACCTATGAGTGGGACCATGTGGTGTTTGGTTTTCTGTTCTTGTGATAGTTTGCTGAGAATGATGGTTTCCAGCTGCATCCATGTCTCTACAAAGGACACGAACTCATCCT
>NW_012115278.1:459926-464121 GCF_000951035.1 Colobus angolensis palliatus
AGGATGGTCTCGATCTCCTGACCTCGTGATCCGCCTGTCTCGGCCTCCCAAAGTGCTGGGATTACAGGCTTGAGCCACCGCGCCCGGCCTCTAAGTCTCTTTATAGGTCTCTAAGAACTTGCTTTATGAATCTGGGTGCACTATATTGGGTGCATATATATTTAGGATAGTTAGCTCTTCTTGTTGCGTTGATCCCTTTACCATTGTGTAATGCCCTTCTTTGTCTTTTTTGATCTTTGTTGGTTTAAAGTCTGTTTTATCAGAGACTATGATTGCAACCCCTGCTTTTGTTTGCTTTCCATTTGCTTGATAGATCTTCCTCCATCCCTTTATTTTGAGCCTACGTTTTTCTTTGCATGTGAGATGGATCTCCTGAATATAGCAGAGCAATGGGTCTTGACTCTTTAACCAATCTGCCAGTCTGTGTCTTTTAACTGGGGTATTTAGCCCATTTACATTTAAGGTTAATATTATTACATAAATTTGATTCTGTCATTATGATGTTAGCTGGTTATTTTTTCCCATTAATCGATGCAGTTTCTTCATAGCATCAATGGTCTTTACAATTTGACTTGTTTTTGCATTGGCTGGTACCAGTGTTTCCTTTCCATATTTAGTTCTTCCTTCAGGAGCTCTTGTAAGGCAGGCCTGGTGGTGACAAAATCTCTCAGCATTTGCTTTTCTATAAAGGATGTTATTTCTCCTTCACTTATGAATGTTAATTTGGCTGGATATGAAATTCTAGGTTGAAAATGTTTTTCTTTAAGAAGGTTGAATATTGGCTCCCACTCTCTTCTGGCTTGTCGGGTTGCTGCAGGGGGAAAAGGTAGCTGTGGGCACAGCTTCAGCAGACTTAAACATTCCTACCTGCTGGCTCTGAAGAGAGCAGTGAATCTCCCAGCAAGGTGCTCGAGCTGTGCTAAGGGACAGACTGCCTCCTCAAGTGGGTTCCTGATCCCTGTGCCTCCTGACTGGGAGACACCTCCCTGCAGCGGTCGACAGCAACCTCATGCAGGAGAGCTCTGGCTGGCATTTGGCAGGTGCCCCACTAGGACGAAGCTTCAGAGGAAAGAACAGGCAGCAATCTTTGCTGTTCTGCAGCCTCCACTGGTGATGCCCAGGCAAACAGTGTCTGGAGTGGACCTCCAGCAAACTCCAGCAGTCCTGCAGCAGAGGGGCCTGACTGTCAGAAGGAAAACTAAGAAACAGAAAGGAATAGCATCAACATCAACAAAAAGGACGTCCACACAAAAACTCTATCTGAAGGTCACCAACATCAAAGACCAAAGGTAGATAAATCCACAAAGATGAGGAAAAACTGGTGCAAAAAGACTGAAAATTTCAAAAACCAGAACACCTCTTCTCCAAAGGATCACAACTCCTCACCAGTAAGGGAACAAAATTGGATGAAGAATCAGTTTGCGGAATTGACAGAAGTAGGCTTCAGAAGGTGGGTAATAATGAACTCCTCTGAGCTAAAGGAGCATGTTCTAACCCAATGTGAGGAAGCTAAGAACCTTGAAAAAAGGTTAGAGGAATTGCTAACTAGAATAACCAGTTTAGAGAAGAACGTAAATGACCTGATGGAACTGAAAACCACAGCACAAGAACTTCGTGAAGCATACAGAAGTATTAATAGCTGAATCAATCAAGTGGAAGAAAGGATATCAGAAATTGAAGATCAACTTAATGAAATAAAGTGTGAAGACAAGATTAGAGAAAAAAGAATGAAAAGGAATGAACAAAGCCTCCAAGAAATATGGGACTATGTGAAAAGACCAAACCTATATTTGGTGTGTCTGAAAGTCATGGGGAGAATGAAACCAAGCTGGAAAACACTCTTCAGGATATTATCCAGGAGAACTTCCCCCTACCTAGCAAGACAGGGCAACATTCAAATTCAGGAAATACAGAGAAAACCACAAAGATACTCCTCAAGAAGAGCAACCCCAAGACACATAATCGTCAGATTCACCAGGGTTGAAATGAAGGAAAAAAAGTTAAGGGCAGCTGGAGAAAAAGATTGGGTTATCCACAAAGATAAGCCCATCAGACTAATTTTCTTATATTTTGATGGTTGCCATTCTGACTAAAGGGAAGAGATATCTCATTGTAGTTTTAATTTGTATTTCCCTGATAATTAGGGATGTTGAGAATTTTTTTATATATCTGTTGACCTTTTGTATGTCTTCTTCTGAGAAATGTCTATTAAGTTATTTTGCCCGCATGTTCTCACTCATAGGTGGGAACTGAACAATGAGATCACTTGGACTCGGGAAGGGGAACATCACACACTGGGGCCTATCATGGGGAGGGGGGAGGGTGGAGGGATTGCACTGGGGAGTTATACCTGATATAAATGATGAATTGATGGGTGCTGACGAGTTGATGGATGCAGCACACCAACATGGCACAAGTATACATATGTAACAAACCTGCACGTTATGCACATGTACCCTAGAACTTAAAGTATAATAAAAAAGAAGAAAAAAAAAAGTTATTTTGCCCATTTTAAAATCGGCTTATTTTTTGTTGTTGTTGAGCTGTTTGAGTTCCTTATATATTTTTTACATTAGCTCCTTATCAGATGTATAGTTAGCAAAAATATTCACTCATTCTATAGATTGTCTCTTTGCACTGTTGATTGTTTCCTTTGCTGTGCAGAGGCTTTTTACTGTGATATAATCTCGTTTGTCTGTATTGACTCTGTTGCCCATGCATTTGAGGTTTTATTTGAAAAACGCTTGCCTAGGGTTTTTATAACTTATTTATGACCTACATGACATTAGCTTACTAATGTCATTAAGTTTTCCACTCATGTTTTCTCTCAGTATTTCTATAGTTTTGAGTCTTGCTGTTATGACTTCAATCTGTTTTATGACTTTTTTATTGCTTCTTTGTATTGTGAGTGATAAGGGTCTAATTTCTTTCTTCTGCCTGTAGATATCCAACGTGATTTATATGCAAAGGAAGCAAAGTCAGTATGTCAAAGCAATATTACACTCCTGTGTTTATTCATAATAACAAAGAGATGGATCAGCCTAAATGTCTACAAACAGATGAATGGATAAAGAAAATGTGTTATGTATACACAATTGAATACTACTGAATCACAAAATGGAATGAAATCTTGTCATTTACAACACAGTGAGTGAAGTCGGAGGACATTATGGAAAGTGAAATAAGCTAGACACAGAAAGAAAAATATGTCATGATCTCATATGTGGTAATTCTAAAACATCCTTCTCATAGAAGTAGAGAGTAGAATAGTGGCTACTAGAGGATGGAAAGGGTAAAGGAAATTGGGGATGTTGAGACGTTGGTCAGTGGGTACAAAGCTTTGGTTAGATAGGAAGAATAATTTCCAGTGGTCTGTTGCATAGTAGGATGACTAGAATTAAATGTAAATGCGTTATATATTTTAAAATAGATAGACAAGAAGTTTTTGAATGTTCTCATCACAAAGAAACGTACATATTTAAGATGATGGATATACTTACTCTAGGTTGATCATTACACAATTTATACATATATTTAAACATCACATTTTACTCCATAAGTATTTACAATTATTGTGTATCAAACATGAATTAATAAAAATGAGGCAGGTTACAATGCAGAAAAAAGGAAGTTAGAGTAGTGAAGCTGCAAGTGGATTTTCTATGATGCCATGCCAAGAATGTTTCTGTGGCACTACTTTAGGAACAAAGGATCCCAAGTTTGTAACTTTGCTGGCACTTAAGATGGAGCGTGTGGTTGCAGAATATGTTGGGTATCAGCATCCATATGGACCTGACCATCTACATGGGAATTCATTACATGTCTTGTCACCACTTAATATAAAAAGACCAGTGTTGTTAAGGGATGATATCAGAGTGGAACTTGTACCCCACCTGGTTAAGGTTTACTGTATCTTCTCATCTGTCATGTTGGCATCTGCTCATCTCTACTTTTCATGTATTCAGGTCAGTCTGTAGGAGCAAAACACTTTACCACTTTACAAAATAACTAATATATGAGGCCTTCAGTTTGGCTTTGGCAGCAGTAAGGCTTAGTATTGTCTGCCAACCAATGAGCCCAGATTATATATATATAACATTTGTCATGTTGGCATCTGCTCATCTCTACTTTTCATGTATTCAGGTCAGTCTGTAGGAGCAAAACACTTTACCACTTTACAAAATAACTAATATAT
>NW_012115278.1:464196-486028 GCF_000951035.1 Colobus angolensis palliatus
TATATAAACATTTGGCGTTTGGCAGCTCAGTTACAACTGTTTTCCCAGGGCTGGTTTTTGTGCCAGCTGTAACATCTGATGATTTGTCAAGTGTATGTATCATAAGAGCAAGTACCAGGAACATATAAAACCTTCATGAGAGGTTTCAGGATAACACCTGTGGATCAAACCACAGGGATTGTTTGCAACATTGCCTTTGTATGGCATCTAGAAAGAGTTCAGCATTATGTCCATTTTCCATGTAAAGTGAAAACTTCTCTTCTAATAACTTTACCTGCACAAAGGACAGTGCTTAAGCTTCCATAAAGGTTTATCTGCACCTAATTAACTCACCACATGAAAAAGTAGAGTACAATGTTTCATTGGTTGTGGATGCCATATCCTGCTAAACATCCATTTTATGGAGTTGCTACTGATATTGGCAGGAATTAAAATTTCTTCAGATTCTTTTTTATTATCTAGATGTTAACCAGTAATCAAACTAGTTAACATGGCCAGGGTTTGGAAAACTGGTGCAAAAGGTCCCATATCAGTGCTTGACCTATTGAGAAATTGCAGAAGATTAATAATAAGAGTTAGACACTGAAAGAAAGCCCATGTTTGCGGATCAGAGAGAGAATAAGATAAATTGAGACAAGAAATATTTAGTGAGCCACAGACTAAATGACCAAGAAATGGGAAAAAATCAATGGGTGAGAGAATATTGTTAACTGGGCGAGTTTTGCTGTATTGTTATTGCTCTTTTGAAAGTAGGAAGGCTAAGAAAGGGGGAGAAGTGAAAAATATACAAAGTTTCTTGATCTTTGATCTTGGGAAAATCTGCTTACTTTTTGTTGCTGCCTAGGCCAACTCTCTTAAACACTATGCTGTTCTATAATGAAGAATGTGGGAAAACTTGCATGCCTTTCACCTAACCAACATTCCCAGCTGTACCGTGAATAAAGAGGGAGGGTTTAGAACCTTAGAACATCACTGCTGATGCTTATTTCTCTAAAGTCCTTGTGAATCATAGGCAATCCCCAACATGTCTCCCCCTTTATTTTTTATATACATTCTCAGTGAAACTTATTTGATGTCACACTTCCTCTTTTTCTTTCCCTGTTTTCTGGAGACTTAGGGACCTTCCCCTCCATCCATAACATTCAGTGCTGCCAGAACTCTGTACAGACATATCTGGGTTTCTCTTGGGCAAACACAAATGATCCAGTGGCCATCATCCTTCCCCTGTAGACCACAACCTCAAAGAGTGGGGCTACAGCTGGTCCTGTTGAGCTCGGAGCCTCTCTGAGGGTTCTGCAGGGGCAAGGACAGGAATACATGTACATAGATATATAACATGGACCATTTGAGCAGACATTTACAAAACTATGTTGAAGGAATCATAGATTCCAGCCAATGTCTATAACCTTTGGGTAACAGAAAATCAGACCATATGCTGAAATTCATTATTGCGTATTAATGAAGTTGTTGGTCTCAGCATTCAGAGTGAGAGTGTTAGTGTTCTGTCTATACAAATTCATGCCTTTTTAAACCTTTCATAATTAGGACAAACTAATCTACAATAGAAATATTCATAGCTCGTTTGAAGCATGAGACTCTGAGCAATTGTGTCTTGTTGGTTTTCAGAAGAGTCTCTGTTCTTCCACTTTTGAACCAGAGGTTTGTCAATGATCAAATGGTTGTAGATGTGCAGTTTTATTCCCGAGTTCTCAGTTCTGTTCCATTAGTCTATGTGCCTGTTTTGGTACCAGTACTATGCTGTTTTGGTTACTGTAGACTTGTTATATAGGCCTGGTAGTGTGGTGCCTTTGGCTTTGTTTTCTTTGCTTTGGATTGCCTTGGCCAGTACTATGCTGTTTTGGTTACTGTAGGCTTGTTATATAGTTTGAAGCCTGGTAGTGTGGTGCCTTTGGCTTTGTTTTCTTTGCTTTGGATTGCCCTGGCTATATTGGTTCCACATGAATTTTTAAATAGTTTCTTCTAATTCTATGAAGAATGTCAATGGTAGTTTAATGGGAATAGAATTGAATCTGTAAATTACTTTGTGCGGTATGGCCATTTTATGATATTGATTCTTCCTATCCATGAGCATGGAATGTTTGCCCATATGTTTGTATCCTCTCTGATTTCCTTGAGCAGGGGTTTGTAGTTCTGTTTGAAAATGTCCTTCACCTCCATTGTTAGCTGTATTCATAGGTATTTTATTCTCTCTGTGGCAATTGTGAATGGTTCATTCATGATTTAGCTCTCTGCTTGTGTGTTGTTGGTGTATAGGAATGCTTGTGATTTCTGCACATTGATTTTGTGTCCTGAGACTGCTAAAGTTGCTTATCAGCTTGAGAAGCTTTGGGCTGAGTTGATGGAATTTTCTAGATATACAATCACATCATCTGCAAACAAAGACAATTTGACTTCCTCTCTTCTTATTTGAATACCTTTCTTTCTTTCTATTGCCTGATTGCCTTGGCCAGAACATCCAATACTATCTTGAATAAGAGTGGTGAGAGAGGGCCTCCCTGTCTTGTGCCAGTTTTCAAGGAAAATGCTTCCAGCTTTTGCCCATTTAGTATGATATTGGCTGTGGGTTTGTCATAACTGGCTCTTATTATTTTAAGATATGTTCCTTCAATACCTAGTTCATTGAGAGTTTTTAACATGAAGGAATGTTGAATTTTTTTGCATTGATGTTCATCAGGAATATTGGCCTAATGTTTTCTTTTTTTTGTTTTGCCTCTTCCAGGTTTGGTATCAGGATGATGCTGGCCTCATATACTGAGTCAATTTTTTGGAATAGTATTAGAAGGAATTGTACCAGTTCTCCTTTGTACCTCTGGTAGTCTTCAGTTGTTAAACCATCTGGTCCTGGGCTTTTTTTGTTTTTATTTTATTTATTTATTTTATTTTATTACAGCCTCAATTTCAGAACTCGTTATTGGTCTATTTGGGGATTCAACTTCTTCCTGGTTCAGTCTTGGAAAGGCGTATGCATCCAGGAATTTTTCCATTTCTTCTAGATTTTGCACTTTATTTGCACAGAGGTGTTTATAGTGTTCTCTTATGGTGGTTTCTATTTCTGTGGGGTCAGTGGCAGTATCCCCCTTATCATTTCTAATTGTGTTTATTTGAATTTTCTCTTTTTTCTTCTTTATTTGTCTAGCTAGTGGTCTGTTTTGCTGATTTTTCCCAAAAAACAGCTCCTGGATTCATTGATTTTTTGAAGGGTTTTTCATGTCTCTATCTACTTCATTTCCTCTCTGAGCTTAGTTATTTCTTGTCTTCTGCTAGCTCTGGGGTGTGTTTGCTCTTGGTTCTCTTATTCTTTTAGTTGTTACGTTAGGGTGTCAATTTGAGGTCTTTCTAGCTTTTCAATGTGGGCATTTTGTGCTATAAATTTCCTTCTTAACACTGCTTTAGCTGCATCCCAGAGATTCTGGTATGTTATCTCTTTGTTCTCATTCATTTTAAAGAACTTTTTGATTTCTGCCTTAATTTTGTTATTTACCCAGAAGTCGTTCAGGAGCAGGTTGTTTGATTTCCATGTAGTTCTGTGGTTTTGAGGAGGTTTCTTAATCTTGAGTTCTAATTGTATTGCGCTGTGGTCTGAGAGACTGCCCTCAGTTACATTGCATTTGCTGAAGTATGTTTTACTTCCAATTATGTGATCAACTTTAGAGTAAGTGTCATGTGGCACAGAGAAAAATGTATATTATGCTTTTTGGGGGTGGAGAGTTCCGTAGACATCTATCAGGTCCACTGAGTTCAAGTCCTAGATATTTTTGTAATTTTCTGTCTCAATGATCTGTCTAATACTGACAGCAGGGCATTAAAATCTCCCATTATTATTGTGTGGAAGTCTAAGTCTTTTTGTAGGTCTCTAAGAACTTGCTTTATGAATCTGGATGCTCCTGTATTTGGTGCATATATATTTAGGACAGTTAGCTCTTCTTGTTGAATTGAACACTTTACCATGATGTAATGCACTTCTTTGTCTTTTTTGACCTTGTTTGTGTGAAGTCTGTTTTGTCAGAAACTGGATTGTAAACCCTGCTTTTTTTTCTCCTTTCCATTTGCTTGGTAAATTTTCCTACATCCCTTTATTCTGAGCCTATATTTTTCTTTGCAGGTGAGATGTGTCTGTCTCTTCAATACAGCACACTGATGGGTCTTGTCTTTTTATCCAGTTTGCCATTCTGTTTTTTCATTGTGGCATTTAGCCCATTTACATTTAAGGTTATTATTGTTATGTGTGAATTTCACCTTGTCATCCTGATGCTGGCTGATTATTTTGCAGACTTGTTAATGTAGTTGCTGCGTAGTGTCATAGGTCTGTGTACTTCATTGTTTTCGTAGTGGCTTGTAATGGCGTTTTCATTCCATCTTTAGTGTTTCCTTCAGGAACTCTTGCAAGGCAGGCCTGGTGTTAATGAAATCCCTCAGCATTTGCTTGCCTGAAAAGAATTTTATTTCTCCTTCACTTATGAAGCATATTTTAGCCAGATATGAAATTTTAGGTTGGAAATTCTTGTCTTTAAGGATGTTGAATATTGGCCCCAATCTATTCTGGCTCGTAGGTTTCTGCTAAGAAGTCTACTGTTAGTCTGATGGGCTTCCTTTTGGAGGTGGCCTGGCCTTTCTCTCTGGTTGCCCTTAACATTTTTTCCTTCATTTTGTCCTTAGAAAATCAGATGATTATATGTCTCGGGGTTTGTCTTCTCATGGAGTAGCTTCTTGGGGTTCTCTGGATTTCCTGAATTTGAATGTTGCCCTGTCTTGCTAAGTTGGGGAAGTTCTCCTAGATAATATTCTGAATTGTGTTTTCCAGCTTGATTTTATTCTCCTCATCTCTTTCAGGTACTCCAATCAGTTGTAAATTCAGTCTCTTTATATAGTCCCATAGTTCTTGGAGGCTTTGTTCATTCCCTTCAATTCTTTATTCTCTAATCTTATCTGCCTGCCTTGTTTCAGCAAGATAGTCTTCAAGCTCTGATATACTTTCTTCCATTTGATCGATTCAGCTATCGATACTTGTGTTTGCTTGACGAAGTTCTCATGCTGTTTTCAGCTTCATTAGGTCATTGACATTCCTCTGTAAATTGAGTATTCTAGTTAACATCTCCTGT
This sequence comes from Colobus angolensis palliatus, assembly GCF_000951035.1. Taxonomy (NCBI): domain Eukaryota; kingdom Metazoa; phylum Chordata; class Mammalia; order Primates; family Cercopithecidae; genus Colobus; species Colobus angolensis. The sequence continues at coordinate 469,317 of NW_012115278.1, forward strand.
AACCTTATCATGGTTTCTAACTTCTTTGCATTGGGTTAGAACATAATCCTTTAGCTCAGCGAAGTTTGTTATCACTCACTTTCTGAAGCCTACTTCTGTCAGTTCATCAATCTCAGCTTCAGCCCAGTTCTGTGCCCTTGTTGGAGAGGTGTTGCAATCATTTGGAGGAGAAGAGGCACTCTGGATTTTGGAATTTTTAGCGTCTTTGCATTGATTTTTCTTCATCTTAGTGGATTTATCTATCTTTGATATTTGAGGCTGTTGACCTTTGGATGGGGTTTTTGTGGGATCCTTTTTGTTGATGTTGTTGTTGTTGTTGCTTTCTGTTTGTTTGTTTTTCTTTCTAAAAGTCAGAGCCCTCTTCTGCAGGTCTGCTGCAGTTTGCTGGGTGTCTATTTCAGACCCTGTTCACCTGGGTTTCACCAGTGGAGGCTACAGAACAACAAAGATTAATGCCTGCTCCCTCCTCCAGCAACTTTGTACCAGAAGGGCACTGATCTGATGCCAGCCAGAACTCTCCTGTATGAGGTGTCTGGCTACCCCTGTGGGGATGTCTACCCAGTCAGGAGGCACGGGATCAGGGAGCAGTTTGGCTGCCCCTCAGCAGAGCTGGTGCTCTGTGCTGGGGGCATTCCTCTTCCAGATCACCCAGACTCTTCAGAGAGAGCAGGCAGGAAAGATTAAGTCCACTGAACGTGAGACCGAGGCCACCCCTCCCCGTAGGTGCTCTGTCAAAGGGAGGGGAGAGTTCTGACTGTAAATCCTTAGCTAGAGTTGCTGGAATTCCTGCATGTAGGCCCTGCCCAGTGAGGAGGGATGAATCTGTGTCCCACCAGAAGCAGCAGTCTGGCCATGATTGGCTGCAGCTGCTGTGCTGTGCTGCGGGGAATACTGCCCAGTCCAAACCACCCAGCCTCCCTGGTGCTGGTGGGGGAAAACCACAGACTAGAGCCACAGTCATGGTGCCTCTCCCCTTCCCATAACTCAGCCATCTTAGGCAGACCCCAGGCCGTTGTGCTGGCCAGCAGGGATTCCAAGCCATTGGGTCTTATCTTGCACGGTTTCATGGGAGATGGACCCAGTGAGTGAGGCCACTTGGCTCCCTGGCTTCAGAGCCCTTTCCATGGGAATGGATGGCTCTCTGGCCACCCTGGAGTTCCAGGAGCCAACAGAGTATATAAAAACTCCTGCAACTCAGTGCCTGCTCCAATGGCTGCAGAATGGTGCAGCTGCCATGGGTCTGCCCAGTTTTGTGCTTGGGACCCAAGGCCCTGGTGGTGTAGGCACAAAAGGGAATCTTCTGAGCCACAGATTGCAAAAATTCATGGGAAAAGTGTAGAATCCCAGGCAGGTAGCACTGTCCCTCACTGCCTCCTTTGGCTGGGAGAGGAGGTCCCAGGTGAACCAGCTCCCCAGTGAATCATCACCTCACCCTGCTTTTCCTTGCTTTTCATGGGTCATGTCAACTGCCTAGTCAGTCGCAATGAGAAAATCTGGGTACCTCTGTTGGATATGCAGAAATCACTCGCCTTTTGTATTTGTCTCAGCGGAAGCTGCAGACCAGAGCTGTTTCTACTTGGCCATCTTGGCCCAGCATCTTCTCACTTTCTAGCACTACAAGATGCTCCAGGTTAATTGTGTTGGTTATTTGCCCAAACCTCATAGTCACAATTTCTTCAAGGAATCCTAATTCTTTTAATTAATTTATAGTATAGGGAACAGAGTTCTGGGCAATAGGTGCACTCATTGCTATTGGGAATCTGTTGTTTCTAGGCTTTGTCAGCTGACAGAGCAGAGGAGTATGTGTATATACTAACTCACACATATACACATGGATACATGTTACTGTATTTGCCCATATATGTCTATATAGACTTAAATTGAATCCCTACTAATGTCTCAGCACCACATTATGTAATCCAGAAAAACATGAATCAGTTTCCCCATTTCAACTACTTGTATGTAAGTACACACTCTAACAATGAGAAAGTTGGCTTCATTTATTTAGTTATATGATACCAAAACACATGCATAGTGGTTTCACAATAGTTAATCCATACCTCCATGGAAAACAACTTCACCAACTAAAGTACAGTGGTTATGGACAACTCCTTTAACAATAAGTATATTCACTTATTTTCTAAGTCATGTACATCACTCTTCCTTTTTTCCACTCTTCTCAGTGAGGATATTCCATCCATTTACTTTACAGTTATAGAATTTTTTGTATTCCTCTCTAGGATCCTCATCTTCTGGATGGATGGATGGATGGATAGATAGATAAATAGATAGATATTTAGTTTCCATGAATTTGTATTTACTCTTTGTAAAGTTCAGTAGGATTTGAAAAATAGTATCAACATATCATTACAGTATCATAGAGAATAATTTCATTGCCCAAAATAAATGTTTTATATTTCATCTATTCCAACCTTGCTCTCTCCCAAGCCCCTACTTACCACTCATTTTTTATTTTTTCTGTAATTTCACCTTTTCCAGAGTGTCATATAAATGAAATTACACAATATGCCTTCTTTCATGTAAGAATGTGCCTTTAATATTTGTGAAGTATAGCTCTTGGTGGCTGAGATTTGCATTTATATTTCACTAATGGCTAAAGGTAGTGAGTATCTTTTCATGTGCTTATTAGGCATAACTATAGCTTTTTAGGAGAAATGTCTGTTCACACAATTTACCCACTTTTAATTAGAACATTTCACTTTATTTTTTTGAGTTGCAAGAATATTTTATATATTTTGGGCAACAGACCCCTATCAACTATATGATTTGCAAACATTGTCTCCCATTCTTTCATTTATGTTGATGCTGTTCTTTGAGCTACAAAATATTAAAATTTTAATGAACTTCACTTATCATTTATATTTTTCTTCTTTCATTTATATTCTGGTGTAATATCATAGAAACCATTCTTTTACCGAAGGCCATGAAGATTTGTTCCTATAATACTCTTCCATGAGATTTGTAAATTTAGCTGTTACATTTAGGTCTATGATCAATTTGTATGGTGTGGGAGGAGTCCAACTTGGGTGTGAATATCCACTCATCCCAGCAACATTTATTGGAAAAAATATTTTCCATTTAGAGTTGACTTGGCAACCTTGTAAAATCAATTGACCATATATGCCAGGGTTAATTTTTAGACACTAAACTCTATTTCGTTTACCTGTATATTTATCCTTATACCAGTACCACAATGTCTTGATTACTAACAGGTTGTAGGAAGTTTTGAAATTATTAAATATGAGTTGAGTAATCCAACTTTTTCTTTAAAGACTGTTTTGTAGCACTTGCACCTCCATATGAATTTTAGAATTGCGTTGCCAATTGCTTGAAATCATGAAAAGAAAAAGCTAGGATTTTCACAGGAAATATACTGAATCTGTAGCTTTCTTTGAAAAGTAGTGTCACCTTAACAATATTAAGCCTTCTGGTCAATAATCTTGGAAATTTTTTTATATTTATTTAGAACTTTTTTTATTACTTTTTATTTACACATAATATTTACACATGTATTTGGTACATGTCATAAATTTTACTGCATAAGATGTGTAATGATTAAGTCAGGGTATTTAGGGTATCCCTCAACTCAAGTATTTATCATTCCTATGTCCTGGGAACATTTCAAGTCCTCTGTTCTAGCTATTTTGAAATATACTATATATTGTAGTTACTTATAGTCACCCTAGTCTGCTAGCAAGCATTAGAACTTCAAGAAGACAAATATCACATGTTCTCACCCATATTTGGGAGCTAAAATAGTTGATCTCATGGAAGTAGAGAATAAAATAATAGATACAAGAGGCTGGGAAGTGTGTGGGTGTGGGATAAAGATGTTGGTTAATATGCACAAAGTTCTTTAATTTCTTTCAATATGCTTTGTACTTTCCAGTGCACATATCTTGCTCATATTTTGTTAAATATATTCCTAAATTTATTCTTCTTTGATGCTACTGTAAATGATATTCTATTCTGAGTTTCATTACTAAACTGTTAATTTCTAGTACATAGAAATACCATTTACTGGTACCAAAAGAGATATATAAACCAATGGAACAAAACAGAGGCCTCAGAAAGAATTCTACAACCATCTGATCTTTGACAAGCCTGACAAAAACAGGCAATGTGAAAAGGATTCCCTATTTAATAAATTGTGTTGGGGAAACTGGCTAGCCATATGCAGAAAACTGAAACTGGACCCCTTCCTTACACCTTATACAAAACTTAACTCAAGGCCGGGCGCGGTGGCTCAAGCCTGTAATCCCAGCACTTTGGGAGGCCGAGACGGGCGGATCACGAGGTCAGGAGATCGAGACCATCCTGGCTAACACTGTGAAATCCCGTCTCTACTAAAAAGTACAAAAAGCTAGCCGGGCGAGGTGGCGGGCGCCTGTAGTCCCAGCTACTCGGGAGGCTGAAGCAGGAGAATGGCGTAAACCCGGGAGGCGGAGCTTGCAGTGAGCTGAGATCTGGTCACTGCACTCCAGCCTGGGCGACAGAGCGAGACTCCGTCTCAAAAAAAAACAAAAAAAACTTAAGATGGAATAAAGACTTAACCGTAAGACCTAAAACCATAAAACCCTAGAAGAAAACCTAGGCAATATCATTCAGGACATAGGCATGGGCAAAGACTTCATGACTAAAACACCAAAAGCAACGGCAACAAAAGCCATAATTGACAAATGGTATCTGATTAAACTAGAGAGCTTCTGCACAGTGAAAGAAAGTATCATCAGAGTGAACAGGCAACATACAGAATGGGAAAAAAATTTAGCAATCTATCCATTTGACAAAGGGCTGATATCCAAAATCCACAAGGAACTTAAACAAATTTACAAGAAAAAAAAAACCTATCAAAAAGTGGGCGAAGCATATGAACAAACACTTCTCAAAAGAAGAAATTTATGTGGCCAATAAACATGAAAAAAAGCTCATGATCACTGGTCATTAGAGAAATGCAAATCAAAACCACAGTGAGATACCATCTCACTCCAGTTAGAATGGCGATCACTAAAAAGTCAGGAAACAACCGATGCTGGAGAGGATGTGGAGAAACAGAAACGATTTTACACTGTTGGTGGGAGTGTAAGTTAGTTCAACCATTGTGGAAGACAATGTGGTGATTCTCCAAGGATCTAGAACCAGTAATACCATTTGACCCAGCGATCCCATTTCTGGGTATATACCCAAAGATTATAAATCATTCCACTATAAAGACACATGCACACGTATGTTTATTGCAGCACTGTTCACAATAGCAAAGACTTGGAACCAATCCAAATGCCCATCAGTGATAGACTGGATAAAGAAAATGTGGCACATATACACCATAAAATACTATATAGCCATATAAATGACTGTATGAGTTCGTGTCCTTTGCAGGGACATGGATGAAGCTGGAAACCATCATTCTCAATGAACTAACACAGAAACAGAAAACCAAACACCGCATATTCTCATTCATAAGTGAGAGTTGAACAATGAGAACACATGGACACAGGGAGGGGAACATCACACACTGGGGCCTGTCAGGGGGTTGGGGGGGTAGAGAAGGGATAGTATTAGGAGAAATACCTAATGTAGATGACAGGTTGATGGGTGCAGCCAACCACCATGGCACGTGTATACATATGTAACAAACCTGCACATTTTGCGCATGTATCCCAGAAAATAAAGTATAATGAAAAAAAGTACCATTGATTTATTTATTGACCTTGTATACTGCAACATTACTGAACTTGTTTTCTGGTTCTAGTCTTATCTGAGTAGTTTCCTTAGGCTTTTCTCCTACATAAGATCATAACATTTGCAAAAAAAAAAAATTGTCTGAATTTCTTTCCAATTTGGATAATTTCTATTTCTTTTTCTAGACTAATTTCCCTGAATATATCCTCTGTTTCAATGTTGGATAGGAGTGACAAGAGTGGAAATCTTCATCTTTGTTCTAATCTTGTGGAAAATATTGAGCCTTTCATGGTAGCATGTGTTGTTATATGAGTTTTTTGTGGCTGTCCATTTGAATTAAGAAATTTTATGTCTATCTCGAATTTGTTGAGGCTTTTTTTTCCATGAATGGATTTAAATTGTCAAATGTTACCTCCACATCCTTTCAGTTGATCACTTGGTTTTTGTTCTTTAGGCTATAATATAGCACATTACCTTAATTGTTTTTATGCTTGGAACCAAACTGTGTTCTTGGGATAAATGCACTTGGTTATAGTGAATAATCCTGTTTTTATGTTGCTGTGTTTGGTTTTCTAGTATTTTGTTTAGGCTAATGCCACAATATTCATAAGGATATTTGCCTGCGATTTTCTATTCTTGTAACGTATGTGTCTAGTGGTAGTAAACTGGCCTCATAGAATGCACTGGAAACTGTTCTGTTCTCCTCTTTGTTTGTTACAAGAACAAGCTTAGCACAACTGATATTAATGTGGGAGACAGCATGGACAAGATGATTTCAAAGTTGATTCAGAAGACATTAATCTGAATGGGAAAAAACTAGGAATACTTTTGTCAATGTACTTTGCTTATATTTTCCATCTTCTGTAATTGTAGAACTCACAAAAGGCAAATATCCACTTACTGATTTCAGTTCCTTTGGACACATACCTAGAAGTGTGACTGCTAGGTCCTATAGTAGTTCCATTTATAGTTTTTGGAGGAACCTCCGTACTGTTTTTCATAATAGCTGCACTAATTTGCATGCTGTTAGTGCTGTTATAATAATTTGCTTTCTTATAACAGTATAAGAAAGTTCCTTTTGCACATTTATGAAGTTGAAATAATTTTTTTCAATAATAATAAGACAAAATTCTAAGTGACAAATATTTGTGTTATACTTTGTCAATGGTTTTATTCTTTCATTGTGACATATAAAGTAATGGTGCATCTTACAACTAACACAAATGATATATCTTGCAATTTACTTGGACAACACTGTCAGTATTAACAAATATTGGCTTAATGGTTAGTATATAACTGCTATTAGTCTACATGCTTTATGTATTATTAGTTCATTGACGCTTCACGGAGTCTCAGTGGTAGGCACTATTACCACTCCTGTACTCCTAGGGTCCAGTTCCAATCTGAGGTAAAGTTCTATAAGAAAGAAATAGAAGCTTGAGATTAACTCAGTCTATCTCCAGAGTCGGTGCTCACATCAACTATGTTAGAATATCTTTTCTTCTGTATGGTAATTACTCTCTAGGTCTAGTTCCAGAAATCTTACTCCACCTCATGGTCATGAAGTTATTTTTCTAAGTTAAATGCTAAAATCTGTAACAAATTACTTTTACATTTAGGTCAATGATCCACCTGGAATTGAATTTCTGTGAAATGTGAGATCAAAAGTCAGATTTTAATTTCACTCTATGATATGTAATTTCCTAGAACATTTGTTGAAAATGTTATTTTCCCCCATTGGTCTTATGTATAATTCACTTGTTTGTTTATGCACATGCCTCTATTCAGTTCTCTTTTCTCTTTTTCACTGACTTATTTCTCTTTGTGCAAATGCCACTGTCTTAGTTAATGAAAGACTTCACTTAACACAAGTATTTTCCCTCCAGAGCCCTGTCTCTTAATCATTGTGCTGTTCTGTAGTGAAGACAGAGAAGAGTGAAAACTGCATGCCTTGTAACTACACAAATATTCCGAGCTGTGCCTCCAATAAAGAGTAGGGTTTAGGATTTTAGAACATTGCTGTTGACACTTCTGTCTCTAATGCCCTTGTAAATCTTAGGCAATCCTTCCAACCCTACTCACCCTATTTTTTAGTACATTCTCAGTGAATTTTATTTGACGTCACCCTCACCCATCTTCATATTCCTTTTCTGCTTTTCTGGAAACTAGGGAATTTCCTAAAAGCTCCCCAGTGACAGCCAGGTGTGGCAGGAACCAAGAAAGATACCCCTGAATCCCTCCTGGACAAGTAGGGACAACACAGTGGCCAAGATCTTCCTTCTCCAGACAATGCCCGCCAAGGACAGGGCCACAGCCTATGCAGCTAAGCCCAGATCCTCTATATAGGGTCTGCATGTCCAGCTGCTTCCTTCTCTCCTTTTGGGTTCAGTTGGGGAAGTCAGCCCTTTGATATAAAGCAAAAGTATGTTCCAAAACCATTCTGCTTACTGACCAAGGACAATTACTGCTTCACTCCTTGCCTTGTAATATTATATTGGTTCTTATTTTTGTTTAATTTGAAAATATTTTTAACATTTAATTTTTTTGGCCACACAAACTTTATCTACAATTTTTCATTTTTGTATTGTATATTAATGCCTTTTGTATTTAATAATGTTACCATACCAAAAGGCTAGTGCCTTTTGTATTTAATAATGCTACTATAAAATGTTTTTAATAATGCTACCATAATAACTTTCAAAATCGCTCTTTAATTATTTTCATCTTTTCAAGCATCTGTCTTTCCTAAATTGAATGGGAATATCACTTGTTTTAGGGAAGACAGATGGTACACATTCTCTGTATTGGCCATAAATATCCTCTGAAATACCTCTGGTTGTGAAGAAGAGAAGAGACTTGTCTAGCAGTCACAAGGGAAAATGTACCTACAGCCTGATGCTTTAAAAGAGCTCTGAATGTTTACATTGTATGGCCTAGCTTGTTCTAATTTTAAGAGATTCACAAAGGCAGTAATTTGTATAGACAGAACACTGAGATGTAGACATCATCTAAATGCAGGCACCAGTCACTTCTTTACTGTGCAAATATGAACTTCATCATACTGCTTGCAAGAAAATGCAAGATGGCGGTGTCATATAAAGTCGCCTTTTTGCAGTCAAGAATAAGACAAAATTGTTGAAGGCTGAGTTCACTCAAATGGCTTCTTCTTGTGTCTGGATTGTTTCTATAGTTCTTTGATCCATATGCCACATCAGTGATGATGGCACATAGCAACCCTAGCTCAAGGGAGCTGCCATGAACACTCTTTCCGCTTCCTAGCACTGGACATGGAGAATGGCTTGATGAAACTCAGCCACCTTGTTCTCCAGACTCTCAGTTCCACCTTCTCAACTTGAGTGTCTTCCAAGGTCCTTGCCACACCACAGCCTGGAAACTCAACCATAACCCAAGGCTACAGTAGGACTCACATCACTATTTCTCATCTCTCAGGGATAACTGTCCTTTTTTTTTTTTTTTTTAATGGTCAGGCTTTTGCAAACCATGGATTCCTATACCTGTGAATTTTTTGTTTTCACATGGCATAAGGAATATCCAGTCGCTATTAGTTTTTCGATAACATTTTGATTCATTTGTGCAATTAATCCATCATAAGTGTACTGCCAACTGTTATGTTTCTACTTGGCAATAATAAGATGAGTAAAAAAAAGATGTGAGTCAAACCCACAGAGAGAGACAAGTTAACTGACCCATGTAACATTAAAAGGGAGGCGTAATGGGAACAACACAACAAAGTTTGCTGCCTGGGCATTAGAAGTAGAACACCGCACCCAAATGGCTCAAGCTAGTGGCCAGAGATATAAGAACTTAGAGGCATCTCTCTCACCTAGCAGGCTGAGTTCCCACCTTCCTGCTGCTTTCTTTAAACATGCCACTTAGCAAGATGTGCAGATTAAAATTATATTATAATAGGGAAGACAGAGAACCTAAGCTCAGTGTACGTTATTAATGCAGAGGAAAAGTATTTAAGAACAACTTGAGTGGTAGGGGGTCAGTTTCTAAAGTGAGATGATGAACAAACTGTGTTGACCCAGAGGTTCCTTCTCAACTCAAGATGTCACATTCACTAGGAGGGGCAGGAACAAAGCCCAGCGTGGTCAGGACTGTCTCTCCCTATCTCAGGAGATTGCATTCTGGGCTCATTCTGCAGTTATTCTTGAGAATTGCAATGAGAAAGGGGGAGAATCCATTTGATTTACAAAACCTGATAACCAGAGAACTGCATTAAGAACTCAAAAAGTTCTATTGTCCCCCATTGTAGTAATCCTCCTCCCACTCATAGCCTTGGCAATTATCGATCATCTTGATCTCAATAGATTTGCCTTTTCTAGAATGTCATATAAATGAAATCATTCTGTATGTAATAATTTAGGTATGGTTTTTCTCAATTAGAATAACACTTTTGAGATTTATCATATTGTTTCATGTATCTGCAGTTTTTCTTTTATGTTCACTTAAACTCTTTCACTATTCTTTCTGGAATAAAAAATACCACAATTTGCTCATTATTTTTATGTATATAAAATGTTATCAATATGGATAACTTCATGGATATTTGAAGAAACAGCCTAAATGGTTATTGTGATTTCAAGTCACATCTTTTTAATGACTTTGGTATTGAGCATAGTTTGGACTTATTTGCCATTCATATCTATTGATTAATGGTTACCATTTTATTTTACAATGTTTATTAATTTATTATTCTTAAATTTAATCTTATATGTATAATTCTCTATATAGATTGATCACAGTTACACACCGAAAATAATATTTCATGCTGAGCCTCTGGCATCTCTTGCTATTTTCTTAAGTGACATTGAAACACAACAATTATAATAATTTTAAATTGAATACATTACCTTTTCTGCTTTATAATATTTATTTCCTGTATACAAATTATTTCTTAACCTAAGGTCGCAAAGGTTAACCTCTGTGTTTTTGTGTGCGTGTGTGTGTGTGTGTGTGTGTGTATGTGTTTGAGACAAGGTCTCACTCTGTCACCCAGACTGGAGTGTAGTGGCACTATCTTGGCTTACTGCAACGTCCACCTTCCAGGCTCAAGTGATCCTCCCACCTCAGCCTCCCAAGTAGCTGAGACTACAGCCACCACCATGCCCGGCTAATTTTTTTGTGTTTTCATAGAGCCAATATCTCACCATGTTGTCTAGGCTGCTCCCAGACTCCTGGGCTCAAGTTATCCACTCCACTGGGCCTCCCAAGTAATAGGATTACAGGCATGACCCATTGCACCTGGCTTATGTTTTTCAGAAATTTTCTATCTTAAGGTTTTACATTTTAATCTATGATTAATTTTGAATTATTTTTAATATATACTACAAAATAAGGGTGCACATTTTGGTTTTGATTTTTGGTATATGAATACTCAATTGTTCAAGAACCATTTGTTGCAAACTGTCCTTTCTCCATTAAATTTCTTTGGAACATGAGTCAAAAATCTACCAACCATAAATGTGTAGGTCTATTTCTGGGTGCTAAGCTGTTCCATTTATCTAAATATATATCCTTACACCTAAGCACGCTATCTGTACTAATACTGCATTACATTAAATTTTGAAATAGGTAATGTGAGTACCCCAACATTGTTCCTCCTTTTCTTAATGTGTTTGGCTATTCTACTTTTACTTTCTAATATAAATTTTAGAATCTATTTGTTAATTTCTAAAAAAAATTCATAATGGGATGTTGATTGAGGATGTAGTGAATGCATAGATTAAAATGTAAGAATCGCTCTCTTAATATTGACCTTCCAATTCATGAAATTAGTGTATCGCTATATTTATTTAGATCTTTTAAAACTAATCTCATCACTGTTTTCTAATTCCCAGAGTACAAATTTTGCCCGATTTATCTCTAAGAATATCATTTTGTACTGCTGTAAATATATTTTAACTTTAATACTCAATTTTTCATTATTGCTACAAGGGAAGACAGTTGATTTTCACCTATGCATTTTTGCAAACTAAGAAAATCTAGTGACAACCATGTGGTATATATATTGCTACGTGTGAGGCACCGGATAAATAAACAACAAACGTTCATTTCTCCTATATTTGAGACATCAGTCAAGCTGATATTCGAACATATAGGCAATAAAAATCAGATTAGAGAGGCTGCATAGTTACGTGGAAATCCACAAAATGCATGTGCATACAACCCTAATTTAAATAGTCACTGAAGGTATCCTGCAGGAAGTAATTTAAGATTGAACACATGAATAAGTAGCTGAAAAACGACGCAAATTTAAGCTGGGAAAGGCAAAAGAATGATCAGTATTCATACAGAAACCACGACATGTATACAAGTCAAAATATTTGAGGCATCACAAGGAGAATAGCAATTGCAGTACACATGAAGGAAGTTACAAATCTATGTCAGGGCTAGATTTTTAAGAAATTATGTGGGGTTGAGGCTCAGCCCCTGCATTGGCAAAGAAAAAGTTGTGATGAAAATAGACAACCTAAAGTCCAGGAAAAGTGTCCACACAAAATTTTAGTATTTTCAAGGTAGAAGCTTCTCTTGACTGAGTTGGACCTCCCTGTGAAAAATACGAAATCAGAAGACGAACTCTCCACCTAGAAAACGACATTTCAGTACCAAGCATAGGTTCCTTTCACGCCTAAACCTCTACTTACTTGCATTGCAGAAGTACGGGTTACACTACAATTTTGGGCATGAGGGACCCCTGTGCTCACAGCGCCATCTAGCATCAACAGAAAGAGGGGGCTGATGACAATAGAAAGGGGGGATGATGGCAGTCTTAGTATCAGGAGGGGAAAAAGAACCACAAAACAAAACAGATGGCGGTCCAGCATCCAGAACTGCTGTGTTCATTTGAGTAGGATTTTTCTTATATTCGTTTAAAAACTGAAACATAATTCATAATTGCTGCAGGGGCTAGGGGTGAAATGCAATTGGTAACTATTCCCAATAAAGATTCAGGGAACCCTGGCCAAGACCACTTTTCCTGTCATTTAACGCAAGGGTTGAAAGGTCGAAATGAATCCCATTACGCTAATTGATTTTATTTACAAACATGGATGTATAGGAGTGTGTTACTATGCACGGAATCATACTTCGGATGTGACTGTAAAACGAATTCACCTGACTTTGCAGTGTCACATTAAACCCTGAAGCGTGTGTTTCCATACACATCACTCTCCTATTTGGTAGCACTACCGTTCATAAGATGAATGTAATTAGACTAACGCCTTAACGGTTATTATTCTTTCAAATGTTTTCTAATGTGATATAGATGTCGGGCGTATTCGCTCAAGTATACGTGGCGGGGCCGGGGTACCGATCCTCCGTCGGAGCGAGCGGCGCCGCAGACCCCAGCTCCCCGGTTTTCACAGGGATACCGGCAGGAAATGCGCCATTGTCCGGCGCAGCGAAACAGCTCGCATTGCGCTGTGGGAAGGTCACATGACAGAGGGGGAAGACGGTGGCCGGCAGGAGCCGATCCACTGCGCGCCTGCGCGGCTCCGGTGGCGTGGACGACGCTGGTCTCCCCTCACTGTTTCCGTTTCCGGGCGAGTCCGTTCACCTTATGGCGTTTGCCGGGAGTCTCTTATCGGCCGCTTGCGCCGCACAAAAGCTTTAACCCGCGTTTTACCCGTAAAAATTTTCCTTTTTAGGCTTTTTATCATTGTTTTGGTTCTTGTTCCTGTATTAACTTTGTTTTTGTTTGCTTGTTTTTTTTGTGATGGACCCTCGCTCTGTCGCCCAGGCTGGAGTGCCGTGGCGCGATCTCGGCCCATTGCAAGCCCCGCCTCCCGGGTTCACGCCATTCTCCTGGCTCAGCCTCCCTAGTGGCTGGGACTACAGGCGCCCGACCCCACGCCCGGCTATTTTTTTTTTTCTTTTTGTCTTTTTAATAGAGACGGGGTTTCACCATGTCAGTCGGGGTGGTCTCGATCTCCTGACCTCATGATCTGACCGCCTCAGCCTCCCAAAGTGCTGGGATTACAGGCGTGAGCCACCGCGCCCGGACGTATTAACTTTGTTTTAACCTAAGGTTTGTTTCTTTTTCCCAGAAAAATACCTTGGTGTTTCTGCAACATCCTCTTTTCATAAACTGCACAGACCATGATTTTATACCCTTTTTTTTAATGTTAATTTTTTTTTCATTCGTCTGAAAAATTGAATTATTTTTCAGTAATCCTGAAATTACTGTCATTTTTTAAGGGATACTTCTTTAATCATGTTTGCATTTCCCCTGAGATTCTCGATTGACTGTCTTTTATCTTTTCCAACTAAGTACCTGTTATACGAGAGGTATTGTGGGGGCTTCAAGGTAAAACTTTCCTCCAGTGCCTCTATATACATTAAAAAATACAATTTTTTATTTAAACAAAAAGTTGTACGAGGGTGAAAGAAGTTTCTCAGCTATATGCTTTTCTCTGTATCCTGGCTTTCCTTACTTCATCACTCTATCCATCACTTTACAACTGATCATTCAAAATTGTTTTACTAATCGATTTATTAAATTTGTGCCTTCCATTTGAAGAACTGGGGTTTACCCAAGGCCTGGTTTTTCCTAGGACACTGGGACAACACAAGATCTGGTTCCCCGTGCCAGAGAGATGGTCACATAGGAAGAAACAGGTCATGGGTCAGACAAGAGCCACAGGGGCATCTGCCGATGTAAACACATTTACTGTTAGACGGACACTTGGTTATGAGTCAGACACTTAATGGCTTAGGGCGTTGGCCTCGTAAAAGAAGTATCCCATGAAAGGCACACTGTAAACACCCATTTCCAGCTCCCCTTCACCTCCCATTACTGCAAAGTTGATAGCCATTCTGGTACCAGGACCCGGATATAGTTGGGAGTTCTCAGAACCGGAGGTCAGAGTTGGCCTGTACAGTACCTCTAGGAGTCTAAATAAGGGCTACCTACTGGAAGTCAATGAAACAAAGATTTAAGGTGGATCTAAATGGAAATTATATATATATATCAATTAAACTGCTATACATTGATATATATATATCAAACTGGTACACATATAATAGTCTGATTTTATACATATGAACTTGAAAGCAAAAATGAAAGCAATTTGTAAATGAACTTGCAATATCTTGAAACTCTAATTCTGATCTGAAATGGACTTTGATTCAGAGTCATGGATGTCTTCCACCATCTGTGCCGTGAAGAGAGAGGACAATGAGGCATTCCTTAGTAAATGAGGCTGCACCACTGTGATTTCAACCTGTCCTGCTGACACCTTTCTGCATGTTTTGCTGCAGATGACATTACAGAAGGAAATAGCAGAAGCTTTCAAAACGAGTTCATCCATGTATAGACAATGAAAACTAAGTCATGGCTGCAAGCAGGCTAACAGAATTGTGATAACATTTGACAGAAAATAATACCAAAAAAAGTGAAATACAAGAAGGATATGGAAATATTTATCAAGGGAGCCATATTAGTAGAGCTGGATCTCAGAGAACAAGAACATCTTCCTTGATCAAAGGGGCAAAATCTTTCAGGAGAGAAAAGGAGCATATGAGGTAGAAGTAGCATGATCCATAAGAGGGTCTCTACAGTGGCTTGAGGATGGGGAGACAAGAAGAGTCTGAGGGGAACAGCAGGGTTTATGCCTGTTCTGAGGATAAAAAGGGGCAAAAAAAAAAAATGTTCATTTTCAAGTTCAAATCCTCTTCAGATTGAAAGATAGAGTTAATTGGGGAAAAGACAAAAATACAGGTAAAGACTTTGAGAGATTCATATGTAAGATTCAATTATTTAAAAAAAAAAAAAAATCTGTGTTGCTCTTTGGCCACTGCATGTGTTGGGCTCACAGGGGAAAATACTTTTAAAAATTATGTCCTCTGATTTCAGTCTAGTGGGAATTCAGAAAACTTAACAAAATCCAAACTATAAGTGGAAGTGTGCCCTTGGGAACTGAGAGGACAGGCATGAGACCTGTAATGGGATGGACAAGGAAGGCCTCTAGGATGAGAAACATTGGCGGAGATTCTGAAGATTGAGGAACAGTTTTTGACCAAACAGAGGAGGGAAATTAGAAGAGAAAGAAGTCTGTCCATGGCACAGGCCAGGGCATGAGAATGGGGCAATGGATTTGAAGGAATTCTGGGAGCTACTGTTTGTAGATAACAGGAGTAAAAAGGGAAGCGCACTGTGCGACTGGGTGTTAATCCAGTGGAGATGTTTCTCCATGAACATATACTTGTTCAGACATCTGAGCCTAGTCTACATATCTCCTTAAGTTCTTTGATATTCTAGCCTCATGTTTTTGGTGTCTGAGAGCATAACATGCGTTACAATTCCAGAAAAATGCGCAAGGGCTGGGAGGAAGAAATTTGTATTATTTCACTCAAGTAAAGTCCCATCGCGTTTGTAATAGTCTATTGTTTCAAGCACATCACATGTCCTGTTCACTGTCAGGCGTGGAGGATTATACTACAGGGCTTTGTAAAACAACAGGTAGGGCTCATTGGGCACCATCTTATGGTCTGCCTGTCATATTGAGTCTTTTCCAATCTGCAGTATTTTCTCAGTCTATTTTGCATGACTTTGACACTTTTGAAAAGAACTCATCAGGAATTTTGTGGGGTGTCCCACAATGTGGATTTGTCTCATGTCTTCTCATGATTAGAGTGGGGACATGAGTAAATTAAACATGTCTGAGTTTGATGACAAGAAAAACTGTACAATATACTATTAAGTAAGCTAAGGCTAGGCACAGTCATTCATGCCTGTGATCCCCATCCTTTGGTAGGCTGAGGCAGGAGAACTGCTTAAGCCCAGGAGTTCAAAATCAGGCTGGGCAACATGGTGAGACCCCCATCTCTACAATAAATTTTTAAAATTAGCCAGCGTTCGTGGCACTTTCCTGTAGTCCCAGCTACCCAGGAGGCTGAGGCAGGAGGATTGCTTGAGCCTAGGAAGTCAAGGCTGCAGTGAACCATCTTCATGCCATTGCACTACAGCCTGGAAAACAGAATGA
>NW_012115278.1:487758-524459 GCF_000951035.1 Colobus angolensis palliatus
AGGATGGTCTCGATCTCCTGACCTCGTGACCCGCCCACCTTGGCCTCCCAAAGTGCTGGGATTACAGGCATGAGCCACCGCGCCTGGCTGGAATTTTTCTTTTTATTGGTGTCTAGTATTAGAAACAATGATCTGGGCAGTGGATGCACTCATTGCTATTGGGTGATCTGTTGATTCTGGACTTTGCCAGCTGACAGGAATATATCTGCATATTAACTCCACAAAAACACATATGTAAAAATGTATCTACATTTGTCTGTGTGTATCTATATACATTTAAGCCTGTATTCCTACTAATGTCTCCAGCATTATGTATTCTAATCAAGTGAATGAATCTACTTATTTTTACTACTTGCATGTAACCTCTCATTCTAACAGTGAGAAAATTGACCCCCTTTATGAAAACGTTGAGTCCCAAAATATATGCAGACTGGTATCAGAGTTGGTCATTCATACTCCCATAGGAAAGAACTTTATAAATTAAAATGTGCAATTATATTATTCTATCTGCATTTCTCAATGGAATACCCCCATTCGATAATGTTTTCATTTGTACACATTTTTATTCACTCTTTGTGATATAAAGTTCCATAGAATTTTACAAATAGTAGCATTAACTGACCATTTTAGTAGCATAGAGAATAATTTCACTGCTGGTAAGATATCTGCAATTTTCCTTTCCAACCCTCCTCTCACAAGCTCGTAGCAGCCTCTAATCATTTTACTATAATTTCAACTTTCGCAATGTCATATAAATTATACTGAACAGTACATAGTGATGCAAACTCCCTTCATTTTCTTATAAATATGCCTTTAAGATTAGTGAAGCAGTGAAGTGTATCTCCCAATGAATTTGATCTGCATTTTACTAAGGACTAAATTTGTTGAGCGTTGTACATTTGTATAACTTCTTTGGGAAAATGTCTAGTCATACAAAAATTTTGCCCATTATTAGGATATTTTTCTTTTTCTTTTTTAGTTGTAAGAACATTTTACATACTGTGGATAATAGACCCCTATCAAGTATATGATTTGCAAACATTTTCTCCCATTGTTTGGGTTGTCTTGATTGTGTACTTTGATTAGTACAATTTTAAGTTTTGATAATTTTCTTTTGGCTTCTGTTACTTGTATTTTGACGAAGTATCTTAGACTATTGTTTAAACTAAGGCTGTGAAGACTAATTCATACATTCACTTTCATAGATTTTGTCATTTTAACTCTTACATTTAGGCCTATAATCCACTTTAAGCCAATTGTTTATATGGTTTGAGGGAGGAATCCAACCTGCAAGTGGATATCCACTTCTGCCAGCAAAATTTATTGGAAGAAACATTTTTCCATATCGATATGCTTTTGCAATCTTTAAAATCAGTTAAACCATAAATATAAAGGTAATTTTGTGGACCCTCAATTCTATCCAATAACACGTATGGCTGAACTTATACCAGGACCACAATGTCTGGATTACTATCAGTTTGTAGTAAGTTTCTAAGTCAAGAAATATGAGTCAAGTACTCCAGCCGTTTTCTTCTGGATTAGTTTTGGCTATTCTGGAGCAATTGCATTTTCATATGAAATTTAGAAGTAGCTTGTCAATAACTGCATTTTTTTAAAAAAGCAGTATTTTACTATGGATTATATTAAATCCATAAATTCATTTGGAAAGTATTGCCATCTTTACAATATTAAGTTTTCTAATCATTGATCATGGGATTTTTGTTTTTACACTTTTTAGGACATCTTCAGTCTCTTTCAATACATTTTGTAGTTTTCAATGTACATATTTTACACAGATTTCATTACATTATTCCTAAGTATATCTCCAATTTGAAGCTTTTTTCATAGGAATAGTTTTCTGAGTTTCTTTTTTGTTTTTGAGATAAAGTCTCACTAATGCTAAAATGTACATTTTCACACCTTTCAAATAGAGATCCATCTAAAAGTTGATAGTATCAAAACACTGCTGGCCATGACACAAACTTTATGTGGTTGTCTTTGTATGTGTCACCTGAATCTAGTCTAAAAAGCTTCCTTGACAGCTTCTACTAATATCATCAAAACTTGCAGAGTAGCAGTAGATTAGAAAGATAATCTCACTAGAAGTATCATAGGAATCTCACAAGGAATGCAGCATCACCAAATGCTTCTGATTAGCACAGACAATAAGGAAGGAAAAGTCAGGCAAGATGAGATTAAAAGTGACTCGGAAGAGTTTGATCCAAATGTAAGAAATTTAATAACACCTTTCTTAATGTGTTTTGCATCATTTTTCATCTCCCTGAATAAGAGTGATATAACACAAATATCCACATTTGTAAAGTTGAAAAGAGATATCATTAATAATTATAAGGTAAAGATTCTAAGTCATAAGAAGTATTTGTGTTACCATTTGTCAATGGTTTTATTCTTTCATTGTGACAAAAATGATGCATTTCACAATTGATGCAAATGATAACGCCTTTCACTTACATAGAAAACACTGTCAGTATCAGTAATACTGGCTTTGTGGTTGGCCTATTGACCAGCCATTAGTCTACACGTGTTATGTATCATTAGTTCATTCAATTCTCACAACATCTTAACAGTTAGGCCTATTACCCCTCCCATGATACTGAATCTGAGCTAAAGCCATACAGGAAAAGAAGAGAAGTACCTTGAGGTTGACTGTGTTTGTCTCCAGAGTCCAGACGTTCATTCAGCTTGCTGATGAAGGACACGTTTTACAACTTCAAGCTTTCCTGGTAATATTTAGTCTTGTTGTTGTTTTGGGGTTGGTTGATTGTCTTGGCATAAAAATACCTTTAACATTTGTTTGCAGTTTTCTTTTTTTAATTTCACATAGACATCATCTAAAAAGCAAATTAACATTTTTGCTTTCTCTATTCATGCCTTTCTTTCCTTTATTTAAAAAATGTCTTTGTAATTGTTTTTTAATATACTTTCAATTATTTTCATCTTTTCAAGTATCGTTTTACTAATTGAATGGAAATATCACTTTTATTAGGAAAGACAAATGTTACACGTCATTTGTTTTAGTGTTCCACAGAAATTTGCTCTGAAATACCTCTGGTTGAAAAGGAGAGGGATACTTTTCTGAAAATCACAAGTCAAAATTCACTCAGAATCACATGCTTAAAAAGAGCTGCGATCATTTTCATTATATGACTTAGTTTCTTCTAATTATGAAAGGTACACGAGGAATTAATTTGTATATACAGAACACTGAGATTATTATTCTGAATGCAGTGAAAGCTACTTTGCTGCTCTGGAAGTTAGATTGTCCTCATATTATTTGCTTTTCGTCTTACACAAATGCTATAGACATTAGTTAAGTCTTTCTTTGATGCCTTCCAGCTTGTTTTTGTGAATATCTGCATGACATGTCTTTATACAGATAACCCATAATATAGATATGTATCCTTTTCCTACTCTTTGATGAGAGATTACCAAAAATTGTTTCTGGTTTGCCTTAAAATAAAAATGCCACTCAGGTGGTGCTGTCATCCATCTCCAGCCTGCATATAGTTTAATACTACGGTCTTACAGGAAGAGAATTACAAACTTTATTGACTTTGTATTATCAACTAGCAAAATATTTTTAAAAGGTTTTCATGGTTAAAGTTTTTTTACATTTTTTTTCCTTGATTCAATCAATATTTTACCCACCTGTATATTTCATTTCTATGTTGTTGTTTATTGTTTTAAGCTGAACCTTTGATACTCCTCTTAGTGAAGCAATGGGTGAGTGTCCTGGGTAGTGAATATGGGATTCCTCAACCTGGATTAAACAGAGATTTCCATCTGAAGAAACAATTCAGGGCTCCAGAAAGCAGTCTGGGATTTATTTAGCACCTGAAATGTGGACTGTGGAAATACCAACAGGATTGTACGAAGAGGAACACATTCTCTAGTGAAGGATGCATTCTTGCAGGATGAGTCTCCAAGATTCAATAGCAAATGGCTACTATACAAGTAATGAAAGACTCAATCTAATGATCTTAAAATGATTATGGTGGGCAATTGTTCAAGATTTATGAGATGTGAGAAACCAGGAGACCAAGAGTATTGATACATTATGGATATTTTTATTCTGAATTAATAGATAGACATTTATTTGCCAGGCAGTGTTATAGGGACTCTAGTTTCAGTCTTCTATACAGAGAATTTAAAGGGCAGACTTTAGTTTTATCTACAGTACGCTTCACTTTTGCTCTATTTGATAACCTGGCACCCTAACCTTAATTTCCTTGCAAAATAAGAGTATCCCAGTGTTCCGTGCAAATTGTTTAGACTGCGGTCTTTATGCAGTGAAGGACAGGCACAAGATGATTCTTAAGTTGGAAAGAAACTGGAAGTTTTCTAGGGAAACAGAGAGGATGAGACATAACAGTTTTTCCTTGTTTGCATGAGAAATTTGTTCTATTCTTATACATATAAAACTCGGTCAAGTGCAATGGCTCACCCATCTAATCCTAGCAGTTTGGGAGACCAAGGTAGGTGGATCAATTGAGGCCAGAAGTCCAAGACCAGCTTGGACAATATAGCAAGACCTTATCCCTACGGAAAAAAATTAAAAATTAGCGAGGCATCATGGCACAAACCTATAGTCCTGGCTACTCAGGAGGGTGAGGAAGGAGGATGATTTGAGCCCATGATTTCAAGGCTATAGTGAGCTATGATCATGCCACAGCACTCCAGCCTGGGTGACAGAGTGAGACCCTTATCCCCCACAAAAAAGAAAACTCCCTTTAAATTATAGACATTCTCTGAACTTACTTTGGGATGACATTCGCATCAACCCATCAAAAGTTGAAAATATCATAAGTCGAAAATGCATTTAAATCACCTCACTGACCTAACATCATAGCTTAGCCTAGCCTACCTTAATGTGTTCAGAACACTTACGTTAGCCTATAGTGGGTCAAAATTGTCTAATATGAAACCTATTATTTAAGAAAGCGTTAAATAGTTCATGTAATTTGTTGAATACTGCACTGTGAAAAACAGAATGCTTATGTGGGTGATTGAAATATGGTTTCTATAGAAGGTGTATTGGTTTTCTGCTGTCCTACAGTCAAACTATCTTAAATCGAACCATTGCAAGCCAGAGAGCATTCGTATTAAAAAAACGTTATCTTTGTCAGCCACAAATGACAACACATAGTAAGAAATGTAGATTTGGGTCCAGATGTGGTGGTTCAACCTATTTATACACATTTCCTTCAATGCTAATGTTTCACTTTTCATACGGGCTTGTTGCAAGATGGTTGTGTTACGTGAATGCCTCTTTTTGCAGACATTAATAAGAGGAACAGGTGGAAGACCAAGTGTATTCAAACGTCTTTTCAAGTGTCTTTGTTTCTTTCTTGTGGACCGCTACTGTAGTGAAATGAGGCAAAATTGTTTTTCCAGACCCTCAGTTTAATCGTATCAACAAAACAAGTCTCCGAACATCCTTGCCGCATCACAGCAGGAAATTATCTTGAAGAAGTACCTTGAGGTGATAGTAGGTCTCATGTCACTATTTCATATCCCACAGGTATCACCGTCCTTCATTGCTTTACGCACAGTGTCTCACAAACCATCGTTCATATAATTTGTCCACTTTTTTTGCATTTGTTGAGGCATATTAAACCCAATGAATTTTCCTACACTATTTTGATTCCTGGCCGGGCGCGGTGGCTCACACCTATAATCCCAGCACTTTGGGAGGCTGAGGCAGGCAGATCACGAGGTCAGGATATGGAGACCATCCTGGCCAACATGGTGAAACCCCGTCTCTACTAAAAATACAAAAATTAGCTGGGCATGATGGCACCTGCCTGTAATCACAGCTACTAAGGAGGCTGAGGCAGAGAACTGCTTGAGCCCAGGAGGCAGAGGTTGCAGTTAGCTGAGATTGTGCCACTGCACTCCAGCCTGGCGACAGAGTGAAACTCTGTCTCCAAAAAAAAAAAAAAAAAAATTGATTCTTACCTTCTGCAATTCCTCAGTGATTACTGCATCCCTGACTATTTGCTTCATGTTGCCAAGGTGAAAAAAAATAATGCAAGTGAAATGCTCAGAGAAAGATAATTGAACTGGCATCTGTGACACTAAAGGGGAGGTCAGATTGGTCTTGCACTGTATCAACAAGAGTCTCAGTGGGTGTCAGCCACTGTGTGTCAATGAATGGAATATTGAAGAGGCACCCAGAAGAAAGGATAATGTCCCTGTTGATTAAACTACAGTCATGCTTCACTTAATGAAGAGGATGCATTCTTATAAATGTTTGTTAGGCAGTTTTGTCATTTGGGACCATCATACAGTGTACTTATGCAAACTGTAGTAGGCTGTGCCATCTGCTATGTACTTAGGCTACATGGCATTGCCTATTGCTCCCAGACTACAAACGTATGTAGCATGTTGCTGTACTTAATACTGTATGCAGCGCTAACAAAATAAGTATTTGTATATCTAAACATACCTAGACATTCGAAAAGTCACAGCAAAAAATACAGCACAAAATATTTTTTAGGGCTGGGCCCAGTGGCTCATGCCTATAATTCCAGCACTTTGGGAGGCCAAGGAGGGGGTACCGCCTGAGGTCGGGGGTTTGAGACCAGCCTGACCAACATGGAGAAACCCCATCTCTACTAAAAATACAAACTTAGCCGAGGGTGGTGGCGCATGCCTGTAATCCCAGCTACTCGGGAGGATGAGGCAGGAAAATTGCTTGAACCTAAGAGATGGAGGTTGCGGTGAGCCGAGATCATACCATTGCACTCCATCCTGGG
Organism: Colobus angolensis palliatus; assembly: GCF_000951035.1. Lineage (NCBI taxonomy): Eukaryota > Metazoa > Chordata > Mammalia > Primates > Cercopithecidae > Colobus > Colobus angolensis. The sequence continues at coordinate 494,538 of NW_012115278.1, forward strand.
CAACAAGAGTGAAACTCCGTCTCAAAAAAAGAAAATATATATATATATTTAAATTGTACACCTGTATAGGGCACTTATCATGAATGAAGTTTGCAAGATTGGATGTTCCTCTGGGTCAGTCAGTGAGTATGAAAGTGAGGGCCTATGGCATGCTTTACACTGCTGTAAACTATATAAACACTGTGCACTTAGGCTGCGTTAAATTTACTTTAAAAATAAGGTAATTGGCCAGTTGCAGTGGCTCACGCTTGTAATCCCAGCATTTTGGGAGGCCCAGGTGGGCAGATCACTTGAGACCAGGAATTTGAGACCAGCCTGGCCAACATGGTGAAAACCCATCTCTACCAAAAATACACAAAAAAAAAAAAAAAAAAAAAAAAAATTAGCCAGGCATCGTAGCATGCAACTGTAATCCCAGCTACTCTGGAGGCCAAGGCATGAGAGTCACTTGAACCCAGGAGGTGGAGGTTGCAATGAGCCGAGATTGCACCAGTGCCCTCCAGCCTGGGTAATACAACAAGACACTGTCTCCAAAACAAAAAATGTGATTTTACTATGACATTACAATGCCTACAACATCATTAGGAGATAGTACTTTTTTTTAGCTCCATAATAATCTTGTGGAACCGCCATTGTATAACCAGTCTGTCACTGAAAAGTGCATTATACTTTGCAGCAGAAAAGTGTATTATACACGTAAGGGCCTATTTTATACTAATGGAAAACGCCCTTCTAGAACTATAAAAACTTGAATTTTATTTAGATAAAAATGAAAGCAATATTGAAATTAATGTATAAATGGGTTTCAAAATATCTTAAAATTCCGAGTATGATGGTTCTAAATCAGATTTTAATCCAGGGCCATGAATATTTTAACATCACCCTCTGTGGCGTAAAGAGTAAAGGCAGGCTGGGCACGGTGGCTCGCGCCTGTCACCCCAGCACTTGGGGAGGCCAAGGTGGAGGGATCACGAGGTCAGGAGTGGGAGACCACCCTGGCCAATATGGTGAAACCCAGTCTCTACTAAAAATACAAAATTAACCAGGCATAGTGGTGCGTGCCTGTAATCTCAGCTACTTGGGAGGCTGAGGCAGGAGAATTGCTTGAACCCTGGAGGCAGAGGTTGCAGTGAGCCAAGTCGCACCACTGCACTCCAACCTGGGCGACAGAGCAAGACTCCATCTCAAAAAAAAAAAAAAAAAAAAAAAGTAATATTCCCCCAAGTCCATGAGGTCATCCAATCAGAAAGACAGAACAAGTGAGGATGGTCCCTGTCCTCTGTGGAGAGGGGACCGGAGGAGTTGGTGCTGAGGAGGAGTGAGGGTGGAAAGGACAGAGAGGTTCCTGTCTGCTCATTTTGCAGGTGTCGGTGGGATCCAAGGATCTGAAAATTCACTGTGGCCGGCTCACGGCCACCTGGCATCAATGCAACCACAGGGTGAGAGCAACCTCACAGGCAGCTGGAAATAAGGAGGTCCACACCTGGCCCCAGAAGAAACCCAATGCAAGGAACACAAGCACTGCAGGAGGGGAAATGCAGAGAGGGTAGGGGTGGGTGGGGTGGGCAGGCCTTTATGGGACTTTCTCCAAAGACATGCACATGTTCACCCGTCGGTGCCTGCGTGTCCCTCACATGTTCTTCGATGTTTTCCTACAAATCTCATGATTTTTTTTCATGTTTCTTGGAGGGTCACATGTATTTTGACTCTCTTCTCATATCCTTTACTTTTTATACATAGCAATACTTGCTTCAATTTATTTTTGGTGGGTTATTCATAATTAGTGTATTTCCCAACTTTGGAACCAAATTAATTTGCCCCGCTTTGCATGCTTAGGTGGATCATAGATTCGTGTCTCCTAATTTCAGAGTGGATCACCTCTTCATGCCCATAAGCAAGTATTCAGTTTGGGGTATTGCATTTTCTTAGGTAACATTTGACAGGTTTATCTTCCATAAACTATTAAGCTGTCACTAGTCACTTAAAAATTCCAGTGGGCTTTATCTTTACTTTTGTTTTCTCTGTGTTGGCATATTATATTTTTCTTCCCTTTACTTTGGATTTAACTTGATACACGTTTTTTTTTTTTCTTTTGAGACAGAGTCTCACTCTGTTACCCAGGCTGGAGTGCAGTGGCCAGATCTCAGCTCACTGCAAGCTCCGCCTCCCGAGTTTACACCATTCTCCTGCCTCAGCCTCCCAAGTAGCTGGGACTACAGGCGCCCGCCACCTCGCCCAGCTAGTTTTTTGTATTTTTTAGTAGAGACGAAGTTTCACCGTGTTAGCCAGGATGGTCTCGATCTCCTGACCTCGTGATCTGCCCATCTCGGCCTCCCAAAGTGCTGGGATTACAGGCTTGAGCCACCATGCCCAGCCTTGATACACGTTTCTTTAAAGGTTTCTAAGGTGAAAATTTTGATGACTAATTTTTAGATTGTTTCTTTTTTCTTTCTTTTTTTTTCTTTTTTTGAGACACAGTGAGCCCAGGTACGATCTGGGCTCACTGCAACCTCCAACTCCTGGGGTCAAGCGATTATCCCGCCTCAGTCTCCTGAGTAGCTGGGATTACAGGCGCATGCCACCATGCCTGACTAATTTTTGTATTTTTAGTAGAGATGGGGTTTCACCATGCTGGTCACGCTGGTCTCAAACTCCTGACCTCGTGATCCGCTGGCCTCGGCCTCCCAAAGTGCTGGGATTACAGGCATGAGTCACAGCACCTGGCCAGATTTCTTCTTTTCTAATATGTATATATTTGAGGCTATAATATCCCTCCAAGCTCCCTGATCACACCCCATGAATTTTGATAAGTTGTGTTTTCCTTTACATTTAGTTCAAAATATATTTTTAAATTTCTCTTGAGATTCCTTCTTTGACCCATGTGATAGTTAGAACTGTGTTATTGACTATCCATGTATTTTACCAGTTATTATCCCTTTATTAATTTCAATTTTAATTCTATTTTGACCTGAATGCATATATTGTATGATTCCTTTTCCTTTACATTTGTTAAGGTGTGTTTTATGGAGGAGAATGTGGTCTCCCTATTGATGAGCAGTTCATGTGGGCTCCAGAAGGTTGTGTGTTCTGCCATCAATATGGTTTGGCTGCGTCCCCACCCAAATCTCAACTTGAATTGCATCTCCCAGAATCCCCACGTGTTGTGGGAGCAACCCAGGGACAGGTAATTGAATCATGGGGGCTGGTCTTTCCTGTGCTATTCTCGTGGTAGTGAATAAGTCTCACAAGATCTGATGGGTGTATCATGGGTTTCTGCTTTTGCTTCTTCCTCATTTTCTCTTGCTGCCACCATGTAAGAAGTGCCTTTTGCCTCCCACCATGATTCTGAGACTTCCTGAGCCATGCGGAATTGTAAGTCCAGTTAAACCCCTTTTTCTTCCCTGTCTCAAGTATGTCTTCATCAGCAGCATGAAAATGAACGAATACACCCATCATGGGTAAAGTAGTCTGTAGATGTCAACTGTACCCAGTCCATTGATGGTGCTGCTGAGTTCAGCCAAATCCTACTGATTCTGCCTGCTGGATCTATTTCTGGTGGAGGAGTGTTGAAGTCTCCAATGACAATGATGGATTCATCTATTTCTTCCTGTAGTTTTAACAGTTTCTTCCTCACATAGATTGATGCTGTTTTGTGACTTACATACTTGTTAGGGATTGTTATACCTTCTTGGATAATTGACTTCTTTATCATTATGTTCTTCTTTATGCCTGATAATTTTCCTGCCCTAGTAGTCCACCCTTTCGGAAATTAATATAGCTATTCATGCTTTCTTTTGATTACCATTAGCATGGCATATTTTGTGTCACTCATATACTTTTAATTTAGGTATGTCTTCACATTTTTTAATTGACATACAATTGCATGTATTTACTGTATACAACATTGTGTCTGAAGTATTATATACATTGTGGGATAATTCTAGCTGGTTAGCATGTTCATTACCTCACTCTCACCTATTATCTCAGAGATGTGAGGTGATATCTCACTATGGCTTTAATTTGAATTTTATTTGTCTTTATATTTAAATGGGTTTCCTATGTAAAACATATGGCTGGGTCTTTTTTTATTCACTTTGACAATCTGTGTATTTCATTTTATTTTATTTTATTTTTGAGACAGTCTCACTCTATCACACAGGGTGGAGTGGAATGGTAGGATCTCAGCTCACTGCAGCGTCTGCTTCCTGCTTTCAAGCAATTCTCACATCTTAGCCTCCCAAGTTACTGGGATTACAAGTGTATGCCACCACATCTGTCTAACTTTTGTATTTTTAGGAGAGACAGTGTGTTTCACCATGCTAGCCAGGCTGGTCTCAAACTCCTGACCTCAGGTGACACGCCTGCTTCAGTCTCCCAAAATACTGGGATCATAGGCACGAGCGACTGCTCCTGGCTGACAATCTGTGCATTTTAATGGTTTTGTTTTTACCATTGGTATTCACAGTGATTACTGATGTAGTTGGATTGATATCTACCATATTTGTTACTGTTTTGGACTTGTTGCCCTTGTTCTTTGGTCCTATTTTTGTCTTCCACCCATTTGCTGCCTTATGTGGTTTAAATTCAGAATTGGATATGTTTCCATTTTCTCTTCTTTAACATCTTTTTTTTTTTTTTTTTTACTTTTTTAGTGGTTGCCCTATGGAAGAAAAACTTTTATATTCCTAGTAAACTCTAACATAACAGTTCGATGAAAGAAATGACAGCAACAATGTATTTAATGATGTATTATTAGGTATATGTCGTGTGTGTATGTATGAATGCTAACATACAAGTGAAATGTCATGGCACTGGTGGGTGTTGGATTTAGTATGTCTCATTAGGTCTGGGGTAGGGCATGGGTCAAACCCAGCACGATGTTGGACCCAGCCAGTCTCAGCGAACTTAGCCCATTAAAGTCTTATCAGCCCAGGCTTGTCCTTGTCCTTGTAGAACATTTTAATAGCTCCTTTCTTGATGTGATTTTCAAGCAGTGAAATTACTGCTTGATATTTTCTTCTTTTTCCTGTGACCACTCGGCCTTCCTATTTTGTGCCTGTTTTTTTAACTAGGGGTGGAATAATCATTAGATATTCCGGAAAGGGAGGGGATTTCAGGGACCCCCGGTTACTGTACCCTTTATTGCTTACTTGAGTTTGCTGGGAAGGGTCATGGATATGTCACCCTGACAAAGATTTTGGCCATTTTCTCTCCCTTATTTTGGGTTTCCCTGTGGTTTATTTGTCTAGTTCATGTTTTAGCTGTTTTTTGGATTTTTTGTCCTCTTGCCATGACCCAGTGCTATTCCTATATCAGTGGGGCATCAACAATATTGATAATATTTTGTTTATTAAGTTGGGCAAAGACTTAAGAAATAAATAAACTTTTTTAGAATAGTTTATATTCACACAACACTTGCCAAGGTAGTACAGTTTCCCTTATTAAACTCTTAGTTAACTATTATTATTATTAGTGTGGGACAATAGCAATAATTAATGAATTATCCTTATCTAACATACACTATTTATTTATTTATTTATTTATTGAGGCAGAGTCTCACCCTGTCGCCCAGCCTGGAGAGCAGTGGCACAATCTTGGTTCACTGCAACCTCCGTCTCCCTGGGTTCAAGCAATTCTCCTGCCTCAGCCTCCCAAGTAGCTGGGACTACAAGCGTGTACCACCATGCCCAGCTAATTTTTGTATTTTTAGTAGAGATGGGATTTCACCATGTTGGCCAGGGTGGTCTGAAACTACTGACCTCAGGTGATCCACCTGCCTTGGCCTCCAAAAGTGTTGGGATTACAGGCGTGAGCCACCACACCCAGCCCACATGCACATTTTATTTAGATGCCTTAGCTTTCACTTAATGTCAATGTTCTGTTTAGAATCCCATCCAGGACCCCACATTATATTGAGATGTCATGTGTCTCCTTGGCTCCTGCCTGTGACAGTTTCCCCCACTTTCCTTGTTGTTGAGGACACTGACATCCCTAATTAGGGATTTCTCTGATGTTTTCCTCATGATTTTACTGGATTTCTGGGTGTAAGGGAGGAAGAACATGGAAAGTAAGTGTCATTCTCATCATATCATGTCGAGGGTACACACTATCAACATGCTTTATCACTGTTGATAGTAATTTTGTTCCCCTCGGCAAGGGGTTGTAGTCATATTTTCCCACTGTAAAATTAATTTTTCTCTTTTACTTTTACATTTTTAAAAATAAGTCACTATACATAGCACATATTAACAACTGGGATTCATGTTCCACTTCCTTATGATGGAATATCTTTAAAAATAGTTGGGAATTATTCACCATGTACAATTTGTCAGTTCCTCACCATTTATCACATATTAATTCAATAATGTGTCTATACCATATAGAATATTGTATGAAATTGTGAATATTTATTTTATACTTTACTTATACTCATGTATGTTATTGCTCACATTGATCCATTCTTGAGCATTGGAAGGTCTTTCAGTGGGCTTCTGTATCATTTAAAATTGCCAACATCATTTTGGTTTTACTTTGCTTGGTTGATTGTGCTGCAGTTTCACATTTTCTTACTTTCAGGCAGTAGAAGGTACTCCAGGCAAAATTTTGATCACTCCCTGCCAAAGCCTAGTATCCACCATTTCTTCAAGCCTAGTATCCACCATTTCTTCAAAGCATCCTACTTTATTTCATCAAAAAGTGGAATTAGAAATGAAGATCTGCCCACCAAGTGTACTCATTGCTACTGGAGTGTCTGTAGATTCAAGGCCTTGTCAGCTGACACAAAAAAAGAAATATACATGTGTATACAAACCTGCCTATATAAACATCTGTGTCAATATTTCTACATTTTTCCATATATATCTATATAAAGTTAAGCATGAATTCCTACTGATATCTCCAGTACCACATGATTTCATCGTACAACACATGAATCTCTCCACCCATCCCCACTACTTACATGTAATCTCCTACTCTAGAGAAAGTTGGCCTCCTTTATGTAATAATCGAGTCCCATAATACGTGCATGGTGGCTTCAGAATTATTAATCCATACCCCCATAGGAAACAACATTACCAATGAAAGTACACTGTTTATAGACAACTCCTTTGGGCATTAGACTCAGAATCTCCACTTATTTCCTAAGTTGCTTAGATCAGCTCCTTTTTCCCCCATTCCGTCAATGGGATTATTTTTATACATTTGTAATGCATTTTTCTTATTTTGCCTGAATTTCTTCATGGGATTCCCCCAACCTAAAAATAATAATTTTTTTTTTAAATTTTCATATATTTAGGTTCACTCTTTGACTTATAAAATGCTGTAGGGTCTCAAAAACAGTATGATGCGTGCAGCATTGCAGGATCATGCAGAATGTCTTCACTGCCCTAAAGATATTCCATGTACTTCACCTATTGAGCCTTCTTCCTGCTTAGAAAGTTCCTAGTAAGCGCTAATCCGTTTTACTATCTCCATTGTTTTATCCTTTCCAGAGTATCATATTAATGGAGTTACATACTCTGCAGTCTTTTCAAAGTGGCTTCCTTCACTTTAAAATACGCTTTAATTTTCTAAAGTGTATTTTTTTTTTTTTTTTTGAGACAGAGTCTCACTCTGTTGCCCAGGCTGGAGTGCAGTGGTGTGATCTCACCTCACTACAACCTCCGCCTCCCAGATTCAAGTGATTCTCCCACCTCAGCCTCCCGAGTAGCTGGGATTACAGGCACCCGCCATCATGCCCAGGTAATTCTTGAATTGTTGTAGAGATGGGGTTTCACCATGTTGGCCAGGCTGGTTTTGAACTCCTGACTTTAGGTGATCCACCCACCTCGGCCTCCCAAAGTGCTGGGATTACAGACGTGAGCAACTGCGCCTGGCCATAAAGTGTATCTTACGGTGATTTTTTCCCTAAGAACTAATGGCATTAATCAACTTTTCATGTGTTCATTGGGCATGTGTATTGCTTATTTAGAGAAATGCTTATGCAAACAGTATACCCATTTTTAATTTGGATATTTGACTCTTGTTTGGAATTGTGAGAATCATTTCTACATTCTGTACAATGGACACTGATCAGCTATATAACTTGCAAATATTTTTTCTCATTCTTTGAGTTATCTTTTAACTTTTTGATATTGTTTGTTGAATCACAACATTTAATTGTGATGAAGATCAACTTACCTGTTTTTTTCTGTCACTTTTATTTTTGATGGTAACATCAAAAATAGTATCATAGAAACCACTGTTTAACCTTGGTCATAAAAACATATTTCCACAGCCGGGCATGGTGGCTCACACCTGTAATCCCAGCACTTTGGGAGGCCAAGGTGGGCGGATCACAAGGCCAGGACACTGAGACCATCCTGGCTAACACGGTGAAACTCCGTCTCTACTAAAAATAGAAAAAAATTAACCTGGCGTGGTGGCAGGCGTCTGTAATCCCAGCTACTCGGGAGGCTGAGGCAGGAGAATGGTGTGAACCCGGGAGGCGGAGCTTGCAGTGAGCCGAGATTGCGCCACTGGACTCTAGCATGGGCAACAGAGCCAGACTCCGTTTCAAACAACAACAACAACAAACCACATTTCCATGTTATCTTCTACAGGTTTTGTAGTTTTAGATCCTGCGTTGAGGTGTATGATATATTTTCAGTAAGTCATGTATATGGCATGAGGAAGGAGTCCAATTTAAATGTGGATATTAGCTTGTCCCTGCAAAATTTGTTGAAAAAAATACTTTTCACCAATTAATTGCCTTGGCAACTTGTAAAATCATTGATGATAAATGTCAGGGTTAATTTCTGGACATTTCTGTTCTATTTCATTGATCTATATGGCATTCCTTATGTCATAGGATACTTGGGGTGTCACTTCACCAGCCAGAAACCTCTGTGGCCAGCAGCACCTTCTTCCTGAGCATTGCTTGCTCCTGCTGGACTCATTCCTCCCACTTAGCCCAACAGGCTGAGCTCAGCTCATGCCACCAGCCCAGATCCCAAACCTGACAAGGGTGAACCAGGCAGAGTGGTGAGGAGTATGTGCGTGAGCAAATGCAGAGTCTGGCCATTGTGCACAGCCAGACATGCTGGCTGCTTCAGAGGGACAGGCAGCTCCAGGCACCACCACAGGTGCCAGCTCTGTGCAAGGCTGTGGCTGGACCAAATGTACTACATGAGGCTTCTGCTATGAGCACCTGCATCTGGACTAGGGGAAAGTGGTGGCACCTGGAAACTTGGACACACTAGGAACAACAGAACCCCAATCTCTTTGGGGTTCTGTGAATGAATGAGGGACACAGACAATGTGAGGGTGAGCAAGGTGGAGAGGAGCTTCACTGAGCAGCAGAACCGTTCTCAGGAGACGACCTGCAGTGGGCGGCTGCTTTCCGCAGGCAGGTCATTCATCATTTGCTACAGTCTTGCTGAGTCCGCAGTTTTCATGTACCCAGAGGGGTGAAAGTGCATGCTAACTGGTCCACGAGTGGCCATGGGCCGGCTCAGAAAAAGCAGCACAAGTTCTCACACCTGGCTGCAGACTCCACCCAGAACTGGCAACCTGGCTCCCAGGCTTCTGGTGTCCCTGGCTTGAAAGCGGGGTTTCACCAGGGACCCACCCCTTTCTGCCCAGGAATCTGCCTCCCACCATCAACATGCAATCCACAGCGCCCACGCTGTTCATGCCAAGCTCCCTTCAGCACCCCCCAGCTTCCCTCCCTGAGCTCCTTAGTGCCCAAAGTTTCAGAGGGGGCCAAGGCAGCAAGAGGGACTGGTGTGTCAGAGCCACCGGAGCACGCACACACACCCAGCCACTGGAAGGAATTGGTTCCTTCCGGTGGGTTGGTGGTCTCGCTGACTTCAAGAATGAAGCCAGGGAGAAACATTTGCATGAGTGTTACAGCTCTTAAAAGTGGTACAAACCCAAAGAGTGAACAGCAGCGAAATTTATTATGAACAGCAAAAGAACACAACTTACACAACCTGGCTCCAAGCGTTGCTGCTGTGAGGTGGGGGGGGGGTGGTCAGCTTTTATTCCCTCATTTGTCCCCTCCCATGTCCTGCTGATTGGTCCATTTTACAGAGTGCTGATTGGTCCATTATACAAACCTGTAGCTAGCCACCAAGCACTGATTCGTGCGTTTTTACAGAGCACTGATTGGCGCATTTTAGAAACCTCTAGCTAGCTACAGAGTGCTGAGTGGTGCGTTTTACAATCCTCTTGTAAGAAAAGTTCTCCAAGTCCCCACCAGACCCGGAAGTCCAGCTGGCTTCACCTCTCAGTGACAGCTCCTGGGCTTGGCTTCAACTTTGCTCGGAAATCAGAGATGGCGCCAGGAGTGGGGAGGAGCAGGGGCAGGCACTTCTGAGCTTGTTGGGGCAGGAGAGCTTCCCAGGCTCTTGAGAGCACAGGGATGCGCTTATTTAGAGAAATGCTTACCCAAACAATATACCCATTTTTAATTTGGATATTTGACCTTTTGTCAAGAAGTTCAGAGCTGCCGCAGCTGCGCCTGGGAGCATGGGGTTCCCACCCTGCCAACTTGGTAGGGTGCGGGGTTCCTGGGGTTCCTGCGAGCTCCATGGAGCATGCAACCCCAGCAGCACCTCTCCACCGGCAGCTGGCTTCCCCACAGTGGCTGCTCCGTATAGGCCACTGCTGCCATCACCTATACTCGTACCAAAATGCCAAAATACCTTGATTAGTACCAGTTTGTCCCTTTGCATTAGGTTTTGAACTCTGATAATCCAACTTTATTTTTCAAGATTATTTTGACTGTTCTGGATCTCATGGATTTTTATTTAAATTTTAGAAACACCTTGCCAGTTACTACAGAAACACACACACGCACGCACACACGTGCGCGCACACGCGCGCGCACACACACACACACACACACACACAACACAGAGAGAGAGAGAGAGTTCCATACCACAAGGACAGCACTCTGCTGAGCAGCAGCAGAAGTTCCAGGAGCTGTGCCTACAGTGCCTACAGCACCTACAAAGCTGTCAGGCTGCAGACTGCTCTCTCATAGACGTCCACACAGCCAAGACTCTTCTTTTATGGTCTGTAATCATGGAGTATATTCTCTCTACCAGGTTCAAAGCTCCAGTGAGAGAATAGCTCCTGGGATCTTGAGACCTGGGGTGACAGATACAGCTGACCTGGACCATGTTTCTCACTTCTGTCATCAGAGTAGCATATTCTTGGGTACTTTTTATTTTCACTTTTGTAAGCCAAGAAAGCTTCTCACTTCTCCAAGCTCACACTTCACTCCTTGAGGAAAACCAAACTCATTTAAATTCCTCATCATCCGGAAAACTAATAATAAAGGGAAGAGTAATTGTAATAAACAAGCCATAGATGAGGACAAAGAGGGACCCATCTCAAATGAGAAGAGAGTCGACGAGCTCCAAGTGCTCACTGTAGGAGAGGACTGTTGATACATAGAGGACTGTGCTAACATGATGTCACAGGCACAGAGGACACAGTGCTGAGCACCGAGTCCCTAAATGTTGCTCTCTAATAGCATGGAAGATATTGTTTTCTACAACTTACTAAGCCATCAGATATCACAAACACTTGGTCTTGCCATCAGAAGTCTTGAAAGATGACATTGCTAATATTCCAAAGTATTGAACCACGTTAGGCAAGAATCCACCACCATGTCTCCACACTGTAGTTTAAACAGAAGATAAATTCCAGTGGATGAGTGGCTCATACATTGAGATCAGGGTTTGCTGTCCATTTAATTGTGCTTTCCTGGAGACAGAAAATCTAGGTGTAAATTCATTCAGCATCCCTAATCATAAATTGTGTGTATTTTTCCCTCACCCAATGTATACAAGAGGGAACACCAAAACCCATTTCAATATTAGTATCCAAAAGCAGAGTTGACAATAGTAGCAAGGAAGCAAAATATTTTATGAAAACCATAACGAACCTACTTCTGCAGTAACTTATCATGAAGTGATTTGTATAATCACCATCCACATGATTAGAAAGATCAATGGGGAAGAAGAAGAAGATAGATAGATACATAAAGATTAAGGATTAAAGAATTGAGGATGGAATGTAGCTTACAGGGAGCATTGCTCATATTTCTATGACAGAAATTCTCAAGACACACTTTTTCCAAGTCTTTAGAGTGCTACTACTGCAGCGCAAACTTCAAGTAAATTTTGAATTTATATCTCCTCCTCAATTGATTTCTTTTCTTCTTTTCTTTTCTTTTCTTTTTTTTTCTTTTCGAGACAGGGTCTCACTCTGTCACCCAGGCTGGAGTGCAGTAGCACAATTACGGTTCACTGCAGCCTTGACTTCCCGAGCTCAGGTGACCTTACCACCTCAGCCTCCTGAGTAGTTAGGACCACAGATGCATGCTACCGCACCCAGCCAGTTTCTCGATGGGTTTCTTAAGCCACAGTTTATAAAATTACCTCTTCACACTTAAAATAAGAATTCCAGCAGTCCACGAGTAACTCTAATATCTATAATAGGTGGGTAGAAGAAAAATGGAGTTGGTCAACTTACATGAAAATATGCTTAAGCATATTTCATCAATAACCAATCAGAATATAGCTGAAGAGTCACCTGATTTAACACTGATAAATGGATGGTCACAGTGGGAAAAGGTGTATTCCATTAATGTTAAAGTCCACATTTCCACATTTTTCAAAGTGTTGTTTTTTAATATGGATATTGTAAGAAAACGACTGGCCAGACAGCATGATATGGGTGCCATCTTGTGCGCAGGCATGAAGTTGGTCTAGAAACCTGTTATTGTCACCCTCTGGTAATATCATTATCGTTAAAACTTTCAGAGTAGTTGTCAGTAGGTTAGAAATATAATCTCACAGAGAATAATATAGAACTCTCTAAAGATATGAGGCAAAGCCAAAACTTATGATTAGCACAGGTGATGATAATTTGAGGAAAGTCATGAAAAAGATGAGTTGAGAAATAATTCAGAAGAGTTTGATCTCATGAGAGCTATTTTAGGATTATCTTTGTTAATGTATCCTGTTTTAATTTTTCATCTCATGTACTCATAAGACAAATAGCATGTTGAATTCACTTCCTGTGTATATATTCCCAGAAGTGGAATAGCTGGATAATATGGTAGTTCTATTTTTAGTTTTTTGAAACCTTCATATTTTTTTCCACAACGGCTGTACTAATTTGCATTGCCACTTACAGGGATTCCCTTTTCCACGTTTATTTAAGTTCAGTAAAATTGTCATCAATAATAAGAATATAAAAATTCTAAGAGATAATAAATATTTGTGTCACAGTTTCTCAGAGGTTTTACTTTTTGTGGCAAAAAATAATGGTGCATTTTACCAATGATGCATCTTGTAATTACTTAGGAAAAGCTGTCAGTATTAGCAAGTCACTAGTCTATGTGCTCTGTGTATTACTAGCTCCTTTAAACCTCACAACATCCCAAGAGGTAGGCATTATTACCACTTCCATGCTCCAGTTCTGAATCTTAGCTAAAGTACTTCAGGAAAAAAATAGGAGATGCTGGAGCTTGACTGGGTCTGTCTCCAGAGTCCTTGCTCACATTGGCTGTGTTACAATATATTTTGTGATAAGTACCTTCTAGATCAGTTTCAGAAATCTTATATATCCCATAGTCATGAAGCTATTCTCCTGAATTAGATCCTAAATACTGTATTAATTTTTAAAAAATATATCTAGATCTGGCCAAGCACGGTGGCTCATGCCTATAATCCCAGCACTTTGGGAGGCCGAGGCAGGCAGATCAAAAGGTCAGGAGTTTGAGACCAGCCTGACCGACATGGTGAAACCCCATCTCTACTAAAAATACAAAAATTAGCAGGGCATGGCAGTGTACACCTGTAATCCCAGCTACTCAGGAGGCTGAGGCAGGAGAATTGCTTGAACCTGGGAGGCAGAGGTTGCAGTGAGCTGAGATTGCATCACTGTATTCCAGTTTGGGTGACAGAGTGAAACTCTGTCTCAAAAAATATATATATCTCTCTCTCTAGGTCAGCGATCCATCTGGAATTGATTCATTTTGAAATGTGAGATCAAATGTCTATTTTATTTTCTCCTATGAGTATTTAATATTTGGAACATATATTGAAAAATCAGTATTTCCTATTTATCTTTCTTTGTGCTATTTTCTTACACATTCTTTTGTCTGTTTTTGAGCTTTCTTTTTTCATTTGTTTATTTCTCTGTTTTTATGCAAATACCAAAGTAGCTCAGTTACTGAGAGACTTCATTTTACACAAGAATTTTCCCTCCAGAACCCATTCTCTTCATCACTGGGCTGTTCTAGAATGAAGAAAGAGTAGAATCCTGCATTCCTTGCACCTCAAGCAAAAATACCAGGTGTAGTTGTTTTCTTTTTCATAGAGTTTAAGACGTCAGCACATTACTGTTGACACTAATGTCTCTAATGTCTTTGTGACTCTCAGACAACCCCAACCAACTTCACTATCACTTTATTTTTTAGTACAACATCAGTGAATTTTATGTGATTTTGTGCCTTCTCTTCCACCACTCTGGGCTTTCTCTATCCTTAGAAACATTGGCAAGAACTTGGAGAGTCACCCTTGGTGCATCCCACTCATGCGGACGAGCCTCCGTGGACTTGGTCCTACCCCTTTGGACCATGACCCATCAAAGTCCTGGCCGTGGCAGGCAAAGCTGAGCTGAGGGCTCTCTGTGAGGCCTACATGGGCAAAACCAGCTGCTCCCAACACTCCCTAAGTGATCTGTTTGGGTATTCATTCTGTTTTTAATAAAGAATGAGTTTGTTCAACAATGGCTGAGCTTGCCGACCGAGGATAATTACCCTTCGGACTTTGTCTGATAATGTTTGTTCTTGCTTTTGCTTTGGCACACAGTTTTCAACATTTTGTATTAATTTTTATTTGTTTTAGTCACATAGCAACTTCTGCAACCGAATTCATATTTTTGTCTTGTGTATTAATCTATTTCATTATTGTGTTTAATAATGCACTTATACCCATTTTTGGTAAAACCTTTTCAATTATTTTCATCTTTTCAGTCATGAAATTTTCCTAAATAGAATAGGAATATGACTTTTATTAGGAAAAGTAGGTGCTACGTACCCTTTTTTAGTGTTTTCCAGGAATTTCCACTGAAGTATCTCTGAGAACAGAGACTTTTCTCACAGCCATAAGACAAAATTTGTTCAGAATTAAGTGCTGAAAAAGGAGCTATGATTGTTTTCATTGTATGGCTTCGTTTGTTTTAATTGTGAAAGATGCACAAGGCATTAGTTTATACAGGCAGAACACTGAGTCTTCCATTCTGAATGCAGAGAACAGCCACATTGTCACTAAGCAAGCATGAATATCGTACTGTTACTCCTTATCCAAAAGCTATAGACGTGGCTGAAGTCTTTGATTCCTTCTAACTTGTTTTAAATGTATGCAAGTAATTTCCTTGTACACATGGACCATAATATAAATATCTATAGTTTTCTTGCAATTCAATGGGTCATTACTAAGACTGTTTACAGTTTTTAGTAAAATAATAAATGCAACTTAGAAAATCTGTACATATATCTCCAGGAAGCACAAGTACTTGTAGAAAGGGAATTGTCATCTTACTTGTTTCTTTGTTATCTCCTAGCAAAATATTTTTAAAGGTTTTCATGCTTATGAGTTTTTTAGATTTTTGTTTGCCAAAGTGCTGGGATGACAGGCATGAGTCACTGCACCCCGTCAAATGGACACTCCTTAGAGATGGAGAAAATTATGCACATAAGTAGGCTTAACCACCACATGTGGACCTACCCCTTTTTCCTATGGTATTTTGTATGTGTGAGTGATAGATTTACTACATTATAGAGTAATTCAAGTAGAAAGTTTTACTTTTAAGTGCAAATAACAATTATCATCAAGAGGAGAAATCAGTAAGGCTAATCACCTCTATTTGTTTATCCAGAACACCTACGGTTTCCGTTAAATTTGGGAATCATCTTCTCTTTGCATTTCACAACATAATCCCACAGTCTATGTTGTTTGCATGGAGTATAGGGTTTCTCTTCATATACAGTGCAATTATGAGTATGGTGTCAGGTTCTAATACAAAACTAGAGTGAAGATGAATGCCTGGTTTTTTATTTAAGTTCTCTTTTTAACCAAAATCTGGCCTTGACGTTATCTGGAAACAGACAAGATTGACTCCCAGAGCCCCTGACTGCAGACTTACCTGGTGAAACAAATGTGCATCTATTAATCAGACCTAAGACTACCTATAAAGTGTCAGTGTTCTTGGTCTCTTGGTGGCTAACATTTCAGGAATCTTTAACAAATCCCCTCCCCAATAGTTTCTAGACCATTAGATTGAGAATTTTTTAAAAACCTGTGTTTTAATTTTAAGAGTGCGTGAATAGGTTTGTTCTATGGATAAACTGCATGTCACAGGTGTTTTGGGTACAGACTATTTTGTCACGCAGGTGAGAAGCATGCTACACGATCGGTAGTTTTTTGATCATCACCATCCTCCCATCCTCCACACTCAGGTAAGAACTCATATCTGTTGTTTCTTCCTTTGTGCCTATCTTCACCCAATATTTGGCTCCCACTTGTAAGTGAGAACGTGCAGTATTTGTTTCTCTGTTTCTGTGTTTCTCTGCTTGGGATAACGGCCTCTGGCTGCATCCATGTTGCTGCGAAGGACATGATCTCATTCTTTTCTTATGGCTGCGTAGGACAATGTAGCGCTAACCTAGCCCAATGAGAACTGATAGAATTTGGTCATAGGTGTTTAAAATGTGCCTCGATTTATTCTGTTAGATGGCCAAATGCATAAGTGTGTGACCCCTGACCAGGGGTTTCTCTCACAGAAAACATGTTTGTATTGGAAAACAACCTTGTGGCTCTGAACTGCATCTGGTTTACTCTTGCTAAAATAACCAGTCTCTAGGAAAGTCCTGACTTGAAAAGAAATTCAGGTATATTATTCAGATGAGACATAGAGGAGCCAACTCAACAAAACACATGAAATAACCGATTGAGTGTATTACTTACAGATCCCAGAGAGAGCAGAGCAGAATGCCTCAGATGGCCAAAGGGGGAGCCATTCTGGACACATACTCACACGGCTGAGGGAGGGGCCTATAGTTGAGGCCTTTATTGGCGTCCAGTGTGTTATTCAAGCAACCTTCTTACAGGGGGTTCTAACTGTGGGTTTACAGGAAGCAAGCATGAATCCCATAGAGCCACACTGACAGAAAGGTGGTCACTGCGGAATATTTGCACAGCCCACATGAGGTATGGATGGTCAGGGGGAAAGTCAGATGCTTCATCTAGCTATCTCATAAGGAGGGGTTGTATAAAGTAGATATCTAGAACAACTGCATAGAGAAAGTGGGAGGGATTGGAGAACTGGAAAATGTGTCAAAGGTGTTAAGTCCTGCTTCTGGTATGACCAAGATAAACATAATTCAAAATAGATGCTGAGGCCACATAAAACTATAACATTAAAAAATTAAAATCATATAAAGTAGTACTTATATGATTAACAATAATTTAATCATATAACTTAACAATAGTACTCTAATAATTTCCCATATATTATAGCTAGGTAGGAGGTAATTGAAGTGGACTAATTTATATAAAACTATGTTTGAAAAAGTCTTCTTGAGCCAGGCGCGGTGGCTCACGCCTGTAATCCCAGTACTTTGGGAGGCCTACGCGGGCAGATCAGACCAGCCTGACCAACATGGTAAAACCCTGTCTCTGCTAAAAATACAAAAATTAGCCAGGCGTGGTGGCGTGCGCCTGTAATCCCAGCTAATCGGGAGGTTGAGGCAGGAGAATCACTTGAACTGGGAGGTGGAGGTTGCATTGAGCCTGAGCCGAGCTCATGCCACTGCACTCCAGCCTGGGCAACAAGAGTGAAATTTCATCTCAAAAAAAAAAAAAAAAAAGAAGAGAAAAGAAAAAGAAAACGTCTTCTTGACTAGGCATGGTGATTCATGCCTTTAATCGCAGCAATTTGGAAAGCTGAGGTGGGAGGATTGTCAGGAGTTCAAGACTAGCCTAGGCAACACAGCGAGACCCCCAACTCTACAAAAACAAATGTTTTTTCAAAGTGACTGGGCATGGTAGCACATGCCTGTGGTCCCAGCTACTCAGGAGGCTAAAGCGAAAGGATCCCTTGAGACCAGGAATTGGAAGTTGCTATGAGATATGATCACACCACTACATTCCAGCCAAGGCAATACAACAAGACCCTATCTCTTAAATAATAATAATAATAATAAACCAGAATTTAGCAGACAAGTCACTATGATATCACACTGGGAAATGAGCAGTCACAGAAAAAATATAGTGTGTTCCATTATTGCTAGAGGACATATTTTCACGTCTTTCAAACACATATGTACTATAGTTTAGATCTTTGGCCCCCCAAACTTCCTGTTACAAATTGATCCCCAATGTTGGAAGTGGGGCCTGATAGGAGGTGCTTGAATTTTGGGGGCAATCCCTCAAGAATGGCTTGGTGGTGTTCTCATGGTAATGAGTACTCACTCTGCTAATTTCGAGGAGAGCTGGTTGTTGAGAAGAGCCCAGCATTTACCCCTCTCTTGCTTCCTCTCTCACCGTGTGATCTCTGCACTCACAAGCTCCCGTTTTCTTTCTGTCATGAGTAGAATCAGCTTGAGAACCCAGTCAGAAGGAAGTGTTGGTGCCATGCTTCCTGTACAGTGCACAGAACTGTGAGCTAAATAAACTTCTTTTCATTATAAATTACCCAGACTCAAGTATTCCTTCCTAGCAATACAAATGAACTAAGACAAAATGCATCTTAAAATTGATAGTGTCAAAATGCTATTGGTCAAAATACAGACTTTTTTGGTTGTCCTTATATGAATGCACATGAACCTGTCCTGGAAACCTTCCATTGACACCTTCTTTTAATATCATCAACACAAAACTTGCAGAGGAGCTGTCAGTAGGTTGGAAAGATAATCTCACAGAGTGTTGCATAGGGATCTCACAAGAAATGAAATATCACCAAAGCTTCTGGTTAACACAGAAGATGATAATGAGGGGAAAATCATAAAGAAGATGAATAGTGACTCCGAAGAGGTGCATCTGAATGAGAGAAATTTAGCAAAACCTTTTTTTTTTTTTTTTTTTTTTTTTTTTTTTTTTTTTTTTTGAGACAGAGTCTTGCTCTGTTGCCCAAGCTGGAGTGCAATGGCGTGATCTCAGACCACTGCAACTTCTGCCTCCCAGGATCAAGCAATTCTCCTGCCTCAGCCTCCCAAGTAACTGGGATTACAGGCACAGGCCATGACACTCGGCTAATTTTTGTATTTTTAGTAGAGATGGGGTTTCACCATGTTGGCCAAGCTGGTCTCGAACTCCTGACCTCAAGTGAACCTCCCAAAGTGTTGGGATTACAGGCATGAGCCACCGCCCTGAGCAACAATACCTTTGTTAATGTGATTTGCTTATATTTGCATCTCATTGAATAGGAGTGATATAAAACAAATATCCACATTTTTGTATATTGAAAAGAGTTATTGTCATTAATTGTGAGGTAAAAATTAAAAGGCATAGGAAGTATTTGTACCATATCTTGTCAATAATTTTATTCCTTTGCTGTGGCATAAAATAATGATGTATTTTGCAATTGACACAAAAAATACATTTAAATTACTTAGAAAACACTGTCAGTGTTAGCATACTGATGTTGTGATCACTATAGACCTGATCTTTATCTACAGGCGTTATGTATCATTAGTTTATTCATTCCTCCCAAAATATCAAAAGGTAGGTTCTACTATCACTCCAATGTACAAGTTCTGAATTTGAGCTAAAGCCCTGCAAAAAAAGAAATAGAACCTGCTCCAATCTGTCTCCATAGTCCTTGCTCCCATAAACTATGTTATAAAATGTTTTTCTGTTAAATTGTGACTACATTGTAGGTCTAATTTAGTAAATCTTATGCTAGCCCATAGTCATGAAGATATTTTCCTAACATAGGTTGTAAATACTATATTAAACTGTATTTGTATTTGGGTCTATGATGCACCTGCAATTAATTTTATGTGTAATGTGAAGTTAAAGGTACATTTAACTTCCTCCAGTGAATATTAATTTCCTGGAACGTTGATTGTAAAAGCCATCTTTCTACTAATAATTGCTCTTATTACTTATTTTCATTTATATTATTTTGTCTGTTTTGAGCTTTCCTTTATTTCATTGGTTCACTTTTCTATCTGTGCAAACATTACATTGTCTTAATTACTAAGAGTCTTCATTTAATCCAAGAATTTTCCATCCACAGCCCTTTAGCCTATTGTGGTGTTCTAAAAAGAAGAAAGAGGCGAGTAAATCCTGGATGCCTTGCTCCTACACCAATATTTCCAGCTGTACCTTGAAATAAAAGAATTTAGAACTTGAGAACATTGCTGTTGTTGCTTATGTCTCTAATGTTCTCAAGAATCTTAGACAATCCTGAACACTGCTCCCCGCTTTATTTGTTTAGTACAGTCCTAGTGAAATAAATTAGATGTCAAGGCTCCTCATTATGTTTGCCTGGTTTTTGGAACCTGGGGGACTTTGTACTCCTCCAGCAACAGCCAGAGGTGGCAGAGACCTGTCAGTCATTCCCTGGGTGCCTCCGGGGCAAGCGCAGTTGTCATCCTGCTGCCGACCACGAATGCGGTGCTCCTGCTGCAGACCACGCCTACCAAGGGCCTGCCTCAGCCACTGCAGCTGAGCTCAGAGCCTTCTGTGGGGTTTGCGGGGGGCAAGGTCAGCTGCCCACTGCCCTCCCTCTGGGGCTATTTGAGGAATGCGGTGCTTTTGCATAAGAAAGTCTTTTCTCTGCAATAATTGTGTTCGCTGATCAGTGACACCTTCCTGGTAACATTTCATATTGCTTCTTTGAAAGTGGGGGTGCAGATATCTTTGAAACTTGCATGCGGTTGTCTTTTTTTTAAATCACATAAACATCATTAAAAACCAATTCATATTTTGTATTGTGTATTAATGCCTTTCATTCCTGAATTTTAAAATGCTATCATAATTATTTTTTGAAATACACATAATTGTTTTCATCTTTTCAATTATCTTTCTTTAGTAATTAAATGAAAATAGCACTTTTATTAGGAACGATAGATGTTACATATTCTCTGTTTTAGTGTTTTCCGGAAATTTGCTATGAAATACAACTGTTGAAAAAGAGAGGGACAGAGACTTTCCTGGGAGCCACAGGACAAAATTTACTTACAATCGTAGGCTTAAAGAAGCTATGATAGTTTAAATTACGTGGCTTAGTTGGTTCTTATTGTGGAAGGTGCACAAGGAATTAATTTATGTAGACAGAACACTGAGACCCCCATTTTGAATGAAGAGAGAGCTACTTTGCTACTGTGCAAATGAGTGTCATCATATTGTTTGTTTTTGTCCTTACCCAAAAGCTATAGACGTTGGCTTGCACATTTGAGTATTTTCACTTTGGTTTTGTAAATGGCTGCTTGACTTGCCTTCCTACAGAAAATCCGTAATATAGAGACGTGTTATTTTCTTACTCCTTGATGAGTGAGTGATTAGTTTGCACTGAAATAAAAATGCCACTCAGGAAATGTCATACATCTTCAAGCAGCATATATTTTAATAGTATTGTCTTGTAGAAAGGGAATTACAATCTTTATTTCTTTGATATAAATGAGCAAACTATTTTTTAAATTTTTATATGTTCCTTTTTATTGACTCAGTCAATAGTTTACCCATTTTTTAGTTTTTACCTGCTCCATTAATGTCCATTGTTTTAGACTGAACCTTTGACACTCCTCATATATCGTTTGTATGTGACTAGATGGCAAGTAAAGGGAGGATTCCTCACCCTAGGTTAAACACTGACTTCCTCTTGAGGAAACACCTTAGGGGTCCAAAAAGCAGGCTAGGAATTGTTTAGGTTCTGCAATATGAATTGTGCAAATGCCCACAGGATTGAACTGAGGGAAACACATTCTCTAATGAAGGACGCATTCCTGCAGGGTGGATCTATGAGACTCAATAGCAAATGGCTGTTATACAAGTAATGAAATCCTCAATTTTATGGTCTAAAAGCGATTCTGGAGGGCACTTATTTAAGATACATGAGATGTGAAAAAGCAATGGACCAAGAGCATTGATAGTTTATGGATATTTTTGTTTCAAATTATTGATAGAGCTTTGTTTTCCAGGCAGCGCTGCAGTCAGGCACTCGGGGTTTCGTACTCTATACAGAACATTTTAAGGGCAGATCTTGGTTAATTTTTTTAAGTAACCCTCATCTTCATTCTTTTATTATATGATGACCTCACGCCATTAACCTTAAATTTCACCACAGATTTAGAAGAACCTAATAGTCAATGAAACCAGATAGATAATGGTATTTATGTAATGAAGGACAGGGGAAAGATGATTCCCAAATCTGAAGGAAACTAGAAGTTTTCTGGGGAAACAAATAGAGGAGATAAGATTTACTAGTTTCTTCTTCATTGATAAGAGTTGTGTTCTGTTCTGATAAATGGAAAGCTCCATTGGAATTACAGATGCTCCTCAACTTAAGTTGGGGCTACTTCCCAATAAACCCAACATAAATTGAAAACATCACCAGTCAAAAATGTGTTTAACATGCCTCCCTTACTGAGCATCATACCTTAGTCTAGCCTGTCTTAAGAGTGCTCAGAACGCTGATATTTACCTACATTTGTACAAAATAATCTAACAGAAACCATATTTTATAATAAAGTCTTAAATATCTCATGTAATTTATTGAATACTGCAATGAAAATGAAAAACCGAATGGTTGTATGGGTACTCGAATACAATTTCTACTGAATGTGTATTGCTTTCTCACAATTATAAAGTTGAGAAATCTTAAGTCATACCTCAGGGAGTGCCTTTATTGCACAATACAGGTTTATCGGACACATATACCAACAAATCATAGGAAATTCAGGTTTGGGTCCAGGGGGAGTGGTTCAACCTACTTATACACACTTCCTTCCTCTCTATTGGGGCTGCCTTTATCCTTGGGATTGTTGTAAGATGGCTGTGTCATGTAAAGGGCTGTGTCTTTTAGCATCATGAATGAGATAAAAGAGTTGAAGGCCAACTTCATTCAAATGTCTTCTCGATGTATCTTTCCCTTTTTCTCCTGGACTGCTACTGTAGTTCTGTGATCCATGTCTCTGTAGAAAATGGCTGGCGTAAGTCAAACCTTTCTGACTGGGCACTGTCATGATTACTTTCTCCCGCTGTTAACACTGTACTTAGAGGTCTTGATGGAATTGGGCAAACTTGTTCTTTCAGACCCTCAGTTTCATCTCAACACAAAACGCTCCAAAAGTCCTTGCTACTCCACAGCAGGGAACTCTCTTGAAGCAGTAACATGAGGAAATAGTGGGCTTGCAAGGCTGTCTCACATCCCTCAGGTATCATTGTGCTCATTGCCTGATGTACTGCGTCTTGCCAATGATTGTTCCACGTAATTTACCCATTCTTGGTTTTTACATTGGTTAAGGCATGTACAAACCCTATTCGTTTTTCTACAGCATTTGGATTCATACCTTCTGAAATTACTTGACGATTACTGTTCCTCTGGTTGTTTGCTTCTAGTTGGCAATACAAAGAAACAATGTGAATGAAACTCATAAAGAAAAACCTATGATTGAATGGGCGTGTGTAACACCAGAGGGAAGGTCAGAGTTGGTCTATGCATGGGTATAGGTAGGAGTCTCAGTGGGTGTCAGCCACTGCGTGTCAACGAATCAGATATTTAAGATGGATCTAAAAGAAAGGTAATATCTCTGCCAATTAAACTACAGTCATGCATTAATTAATGACAGATACAGTCTAAGAAGTGCATTTTTAGGCGATTTTGTCATTATAAGAACAGTGTAGAGAGTACTTACACAAACTTAGATGATATAGCCTACTACATGGCTAGGCTATATGGTAAAGTGTGTTGCTTCTAGGCTACAAACCTTTACTGAACTGTAAGCAATGATAACACAATGGTAAATATATATGTGTGTGTATGTGTATATATAAATACTATATGTATATATATGGTATATATATATGGTACGTATATATGTATATATCTGGTATGTGTATATATACACACATACACACACATACATATATACATATACTATAATAAAAATATGATATAAAACATTTTTTTAACTGTTACTGCTGTTTAAAGCAGATATCATGAGTGGATTTTGCAGAACTGGAAGTTCCTCCAGGTGAGTGAGTGGGTGAGTTGTGAGTGAAGGTGAAGGTCTAGGACATTACTGTACACTACTGCAGACTTAAGAAACACTGTGGGCTTAGGCTATACTAAATTTATTTTTAAAGCCTGAAGTAGGCCAGGCACAGTAGCTCACATCTATAATCCCAGCACTTTGAGAGGTTGAGGCAGGCGGATCATGAGGTCAGGAGTTTGAGACCAACCTGACAAATATGGTGAAACCCTGTTTCTACTAAAAATACAAAAATTAGCTGGGCGTGATGGCACACGCCTGTAATCTCAGCTACTCAGGAGACTGAGGCAGGAGAATCACTTGAACCCAGGAGGCAGAGGTTGCAGTGAGCCGAGATTGTGCCACTGTACTCCAGCCTGGGTAACAAAGTGAGACTCCATCTCAAAAATAAAATAAAATAAAATAATTAATTAATTTTAAAAACTTGAAGTAATAATGACATTATGATTGCTACAATGTCACAAGATAAGAGAAAATTTCAACTCCATTGCAATCTTATGGGACCAGCAACATATGTATGGTCTGTTGTTGACCAAAACGGCCCTTATGTGGTACATGACTCTATACACATAACAGCCCATTTTATATTTATGGAAAAAGCCCTTCTAGAATTATAAAATCACAAGTTTTATTCACATAAAAATTAACACAATATTGAGATTAACTCATAAATGAAATTACAAAAATCTTAAAATTTTGATTATAATAGTTCTAAACAAGATTTTAATCCAGAGAAATGGGTGTCTTCACATAACCCTCTGTGGCATAAAGAGTAATGGCAATGAAACATTTCTTGATAAAAGAGGCTGCATGATTGTCAGTGTGATTTGTGCCTTCCTGTTGATATCCATTCTGTAAGTGTTGAATGCAGGTGATCTTACCTGAAGGTGACAACAGAAGATTTCACTACAAGATCATGCATGTGCCCTCAATAACACCATGTCATTGATGCCACCAGGGTAATAGCTATTGTGATAAAATTTGAAAAATAAACATGCTAAAAATGTAGAAAGATAGTAAGTAATAAGCATTTGATTTCTTGGGCCCAGGAATTGGAGGCTGCTATGCTCTGTGACCACAACTATGAATATCCATTGAGCTGCAGTCTGAGAAATATAGCTAGACTCCATCTTTAGAAAAGTAAATAACTAAATAAGTGTTTGAAAATATTTAGCAAGGGAGCCAAACTAATGTAGCTGAATCTTGGAAATCAAGAAAAAAATTGTTGGTTTAAAAGGGCAAAACTGTCCAGATAGAAAGAACAGGTGCAGATGAGGATAGAGTAGTGTGGCCCAGGAGAGGGGCTAAGCAGTGGACTAAGGATGGGGAGGCTGGAGAAGAGGCTGAGGGGAGTCACATCTTGTCCTGAGATGAAAAGGGGAAAAAAGAAACATGTTCATCTTCAAGCGCATACTCTCTTCAGATTAAAAGAAACTTTTAGTTTCTTGGGAAGCAGACAAGAATATAGGTGAGGAGTTTGAGAGATTCATTAATTTCTTTGTGAAATTCAACATAAAGGAAGATATTCTGTATTGCTTTTTGTTCACTATATGTGTGGGGCTCACAGGGAAGCAACACAGACAAAGTTTCCAAATTCTCAGATGTTAAAAGCTAGTGGGGATTCAGAAAACTCAACAGAAACTAAACTGCAAGTGGAAGAACTGCCCTTGGGAGCCCAGAGGACAAGTTCCAGGCCTGGACTGGGATAGGCAAGGGAGGTCTCGAGGAGGAGGAGCGTTGGAGGAGATGCTGGAGAGTGAGGACCACTAAGTCCAGCAAACAGGGCAGGGAAAAGGAAGAGGAAACAGTGTGTCCGTGGCACAGGCCAGGGCATGAAAGGAGGGTGGTGGGTTGGAAGGACCACTGGGATAATACATGAGGAGGCAGGAGCTGGAAGGGCAGACCATGGAGGGACTGGGCATGCGGGTGAGGGTACAAGGCAGCTCAGAAAGTGATGCAGGGGCCCCTCTCTGAGGACTGCATTCTGTGGGGAGGGATTTGAATGCCTCAGTTCTTTTATGAAATGTTATCCCCAATCCATGAGGTCTTTTGATTCAGGAACCAGTCAGAACAGGTGAGGGTGGCCCCAGTCCACTGTGCAGGACCATTAGCATTGCCAGGCGGGGTTGGTGCTGAGGACAAAAGAGAGTGAAACGGGGCAAAGAGCTGTCTTTCCCATCTGTCGTTTTGCAGATGTAAGTGGGATCCGTGATCTGGAAATTCACAGAGGCCCGCTCACCACCACCTGATGAAAAATGCACCACAGGGTGAGAGCCTCCTAACAGCAAACTGCAAATGAGGTGGGTTTGCAGCTGCACAGAGAAGGGACCCCAGGTAAGCTACATGGGCAAGGCGGGCAGGGGACTCCAGGGGTGGTAGCAGTGGGTCTTTATGAAATTATTCTCTGAGGGCGTACACATGTTTGTCAATGTATGTGCATGGCCCCCTGTATGCTGATGTTCACATACAAACCTCACAATTTTCTCATGTTTCTCAGACCATAGCATGTTGTCTTGACTTTATTCTTTCTACCATGTAACCATGCCTTGTATACCTAGCAATACTTAACGTTTATTTTTGGTGGATTATTCATAGTTAATGCATTTCCTGACTTAGTAGCCAAATGAAATTGCCTTGCTTTGCATGCCTTTGGTTGATCATTTCTGAAGATTTTTGTCCCTGAATTCAGTGGGAGTCACCTCTCTATGTTCTTAAGCGAGGGTCCTGTTGGGACTGTTACATTATGCTACTTAACTTTGGACTCATATGTCCTGGAAAATATGAAACTATCAATATTTACTTGAAAATTCCAGATGCTTTATCTTTTACTTTGTTTTTGCCATGTTTCCAATATTATATATTTTCTCCCACTTACTTTGGATTTAATTTCTCTGCTTCCTTTTACAGTATAAATTTAGATGTTTGAATTTTAGATTTCAACTTTTCTAATATATACACACTCAATGCTGTAATTTTCCTCTAAGCTTCCTTGTTGTAGCCGACATATTTTGACAAGGTGTGTTTTCCTTTACATTTAGTACAACATTTTTTCAAATTTTTCTCATGAGATTTCTTTGACCCATGTGTTATTTGGAAATGAATTATTTACTCTCCATGTATTTTGCAATTCACCAGTTTTTAAAAATTGATTTCTAGCTTAATTCTGTTGTGGTTTGAGTGCATACATTGTATAATTCTGATTCTTTTAAATGGTTTTAGGTGTGTTTTGTTGAGGACGATGTGGTGCATCTTGACAAGTGGTCTTTGTGGATTTGAGTTCAATGTGTGTTCTGCCCGTTGCTGGATAAAGAAATCTGTAGATGCCAATTTTATCCAATTGATTGATGATATTGTTGAGTTCAACTATGTCCTTACTGATTTTTTCTTCTTGGTGGATCTATTTCTGATAGAGGAGTGTTGAAAGTCTCCAACTATAATAGTGGATTCATCTATTTCTTCTTGTGGTTTTAACAGTTTCTGCCTCACATAGATTGATGCTCTGTTGCTCTGTTGTTACATGCATACATATTAAGGACCATTTATTTTCTTGGAAAATTGATCCCTTTATTATCACATAAGGTCTTTATCCCTGACAATTTTCTTTTATTTACATTACATTCTTTCTGAAGCTAATAAAGCTATGCCTGCTTTCTTCTGGGTACTGTTAGCAAGGTACATTTTCTTTCATTCATTTACTTTTATATGTCTTTTATGAATTGACAAATAAAATCTGGGGTATTTACTATGTAAAATCTTCACATCACCTTCAAACATGATGTTTAAAGAATAATATACATTGTGAAGTGATAAATTCTTGCTAAGAACGTATGTGTTACCTCACACAGTTATTTTTTGTGGCAAGAACACTTTACATCCACTCTTTCTTCATTTTTCATAATGCAATTTATTGTTAACTATACTTACCATGTTGTACAATACATCTCCTGATCTTTTTCCTCCTATCTAACTGAAATTTTGTACCCTTCACAATCATCTACCCAATCTCATCCCCAACCACCCTTAGGCCCTAGTACCCACCGTTCTACTTTGTATTTATATAAATAAGCTTTTTTAGATTCCACTTACACATGGGTTCATGTGGTATTTGTCTTTCTCTTCCTGGCTTATTTCACTTAACATATTGCCATGCAAATTTCATGCTGCCTCCAATGACAGTATTTCTCCCTTTTTAAGGCTGATAATATCCTGTTTTGCATATACACTACATTCTTTTTATCCATTCATCTGTTGATGGGCACTTAGGTGGATCCCACACTTGGCTATTGTGACTAATTCTGGAATGAACGTGGGAGTGCAGATACCTATCCAACACACTGGATAGTCATGAAATCTCCCAAGGCAGATTTTATTACTCTTGGATATATACCCAGTAATAAGACTGCTGGATCGAAGGGTAATCCTATTGTTATTTTTTTAGGATCCTTCACACTTTTTTCCATAGTTACTATATTGTACTAATTTACATTCCTACCAACAGTATGCAAGTGTTCCCTTTTCTCCCCATCAACACTTATTAACTTTGGCTTTTAAAATAGCCATTCTAACAAGTGTGAGATGATATCTCATTGATTTTAATTTGCAATTGTCTATGTATGTCTTCATATTTACAGAGATTTCCAATATACAAGATATAATTGGGTCTTTTTTTAGATCTACTCTGACAATATGTCTTTAATTGGTGCATTTCAACCATTGCTACTCAAAGTGATTACTGACATGCTTGTGAGAGGCGAGGCCAGCTGGACTTCCTGGGTAGAATGGGGACTTGGGGAACTTTCCTGTCTTACAAGAGGATTGTAAAACACACCAATCAGTGCTCTGTAAAATGCACCAATCAGCGCTCTGTAAAACGCACCAATCAGTGCTCTGTAAAATGCACCAATCAGCGTTCTGTAAAACGCACCAATCAGCAGGATTCTAAAAGTAGCCAGTTGAGGAGAGGGTTGAAGAAAGGGTGGCTGATAGGACAGAAATGGAACATGGGTGGGGACAAAAGGGAACAAAAGCTGGCCACACCAGCCAGCAGTCGCAACCCACTGGGGTCCCTTCACAGGGCATGGAAGCTTTGTGCTTTTGCTCTGCACAATGAGCCTTGCTACCGATCGCTCTTTGGGTCCATGCCATCTTGAACTAAGAGTCCAAGGTCAGTTCAACTTGGTGGAGAAAGCTGGCAGTTAGATGAAAAATATACGCAGAGTTGCTGCAGCTGTACAGATAACAAACGTAGCAACTCAAAAGATGATGAAAACAGAGTAGAAATGAGAATGATGCCTGGAGCTTGGTTCCGGGCTTTGCTGTGGTGTTAGGTGGTCACAGAGCAGCTTATTGAGAGTTTATGTCCATGTCTCCTGCTAACAGTAGATACTTGATTAGGATATGAACAGAATGTTTACCTGGTTTTTACTTATAGCACTTGGATTACTAGTATTAGAATCTTAGCCCTTTGGAGACAGAAAATTCTTCGATTCTGTGTTTTCAGAGTCTAGGATAATTCGTCCGACCTCACTGGTGAGAATACATAGGTGTTGAACTAATGCACGGATTAAACTGTAAGGACAAACAAAAAAGTTCCCCTTTGTCCTCTGAAGGTTCAGTGAAAAATCAACTGGCAAAAGGAA
>NW_012115278.1:526089-527142 GCF_000951035.1 Colobus angolensis palliatus
ATAGCATATAAAATATATAGATATATATGAAATTAGTTATTTGTATTCAAAGCATCAAATAAAATTTTGTTTTAATTTTCTAAAAATTTACAAGTAACATATATAGGTATGCTGTTTTTCTTCTTATATGTGACTACATTACTTTAGGGGCTCCAAAATATCATTTACTAGCTCTAGTAAATGTGCATTGTCACATTTTGTCCAATTTTGTCCAAACTTTAATCAAATGCCTAAGAATTTAAAATTACCTCAATTACCTCAGATTTTCCAAACTTTAATCAAATGCCTAAGAATTTAATATTACCTCAATTTTGTAGAAGCAAATCACAGCTTATCATTTTAGATGTTTTACTTACTTATGAGTCTACCATTTCCCACCTTACTGTTGTTTCTGGCCTGCCTGCGGCAGTACTGCCATTCACTGGAACGTGCCTCCATAGGAGGAGCATCCTCATGTGTTTAGGAATACTATTCAGATCATTCCCCATCGGAGTTGTCTATTCTGTTTCTCCCTCTCATCCCTATAATGAATGCATACATTCTTTCTGTTTGTTTGGTAATTATTGGGTCATTTAAAATGAAGACTATGAAATGAGAACAGAACCACTGACCGAAATGTACAATTTTTTAAACGTACTATGAGGAAGAAAGTTCCAGAACCTAAGCGCAGAGTATGTTACTAATCAAGATAGAAAGTATATTTAAGAACAACTGGAGTGGTCAGGAAGTCAATTTCTTTTATCTTTTTTTTAATTTTTTTTTTTTTTTTTAATAGAGACAGGGTCTTGCTTTGTTGCCCAGGCTGGTCATGAACTCCTGGGCTTGAGCAATCTTCCCTCTTCAGTCTCCCAAAAGGATCAGTTTCTGAAGTAAGATGATGAGTGTGTTGATTCCTTGAGCATTGTCTTAATATGCTACAGCTACTAGGCCAGGCGCGGTGGCTCACGCCTATAATCCCAGTGCTCTGGGAGGCTGAGGCGGGTGGATCACGAGGTCAGGAGATCAAGACCATCCTGGCTAACACGGTGAAACCCCATCCCTACTAAAAATACA
>NW_012115278.1:533477-535204 GCF_000951035.1 Colobus angolensis palliatus
GATCTCCTGACCTCGTGATCCGCCCGTCTCGGCCTCCCAAAGTGCTGGGATTACAGGCTTGAGCCACCGCGCCCGGCCAACTCTTTAATTTTTAAAGTCGGGTTTCTTGAGGTGATATCCATCCTTTTCCAGTACACAGTTTGAGTTTCAACAATACATACTGTCATGAAATTACCACCATAATCAAGGTTTCCTATAGTGGCGACAGCTTGGGAAATCCTAGCAAAGGCTTTAAGGCTTCCTGACCTCTGCTGCCATGACCCTGTAGAAAGAATGGATTATGAGATTCTTTCCCACCTGCCCCTCCCTGGGTCTCAGATCTTCCCTGTCTATCAGATAAGGATTGGGCTGAGCTGATGTAGCCAGTTTGTCTGTCCCTGTGCTGAGGTTACTACTTCTGCTGGCACCCATCTGCTGGCACCCAAAGCACTTCTTATAGACCTAAACATGTTGATTTCAGTCATCCAGTCCAGCGAGGGAGGTCATGTCCTATACAAACTTGATGCGCCTGGTAACATAACCCACCCCACTGGAAGTATGAGATGTTTCCAGCACCACGAGAGGGTTCCTAGCACCCTGGGGCTCCCTGATCCTGTTCCCCCAACACTGTGAGATCCCATAGAAAGGGGGGGGCACCTTGGGGAACACTGCCATAAAATTAAAGTTAGGGGGCCCTTTCTGGGGTTCTCTGGTGGCCTGAACCGCAAACCACCCCCAAGAACATGCACTTTGAAGAGAAAAGGAAAAAGAATGGTAGGGAACATTGAGGTTGGAATTTCACAGGAACAGCCTAATTAGCCAGCTGCCTGGTCCACCTCCATCCACATCAAGCTCAGTGTTTCCCAACATGTGCTGCAGTGCCCCATTTCCCATGAGTCGGAGTGTAGTGTTCAGTGTTCATACTGCTAGATAGAAGTACCACTCATGAGCAGGCCTTCTTGATGTCCTGTCTTCAGTTGCTTTGCAAGTTGGCTGTTCCATTGTTCAGCAGCTCCATTGGCCTGCAGATGGCAGGGTGCATACAAAACCTACCGTATTCCATGACAGCATGGCCATTGTTTTGCTGGTCATGTAATGAAGGATGCTTCTTGGTGAGACTGAGGTCCTGTGGGATATTCAAAATCATGACATAAGTTCTCCTCAACAACAGCACCGGTAGTATCAGCATCCACAAGAGTGCATATTTTCTGTCCTTTCCAAGTAGCAAGCTGTTTTGATAGTCTTTGTCCCCACACAGAGGCTCTTTCAATATTCTAGTCGCTCAATTGCCATTCTCCTGACGAGGTAAGTAGGCTGTTAGCAAAGGCCCACACTCTGGTGAAATGCAGGAAGACCTGGTGGTAGGGGTGGCCTGCATGGCCATCACCAGTGCGTGTTGTTTGGTCCACTGGGCAAATCGCCGATGTTTGTTCTGTGAAATGATGATGATAACCACAGCCTAACAGACCCCATCTGCTCCGTTGTTTCACTGAGCCATCAGTAAACCATGCCACACCATCAGCAGGCTTGTCTCAGAGCCTTAGGCTCCGGGCAGCCATGGGAGGAGCCAAAGCACACCCAATGGGTCTCTTGGTGTCTTCTAATTAGCTAGCCATTTGTTCATGGAGCCTGCTGGTCACATGTGGTCCTAGCTGGGCCTGAACTTGAATGCACCACTTCCATTTGATAATTGAAGTCTATCGAGCCTGTCTAATTTTATTGGTTGGGCTTGTGAGCCATCCAGAGAG
>NW_012115278.1:536164-538466 GCF_000951035.1 Colobus angolensis palliatus
AATGCACTCAGGGTGGGAAACACAGCTACCTGCATAAAACATTGCTCACAGGGCCCTGCCCACAAGTATATAAGCATTGTATGCAGATAAGCATCAAGGGCCACCAGTTTGTTCCTAAACCTCCCAATGTCATCTGTTTAATTATTCTCCTAAAAGGACCCAGAAACATTGTCATGTGGGCTCCAGTATCCAAGAACCTGAGAAAAAACTGAAGTCCTCTGTTTTCTCCTCTTATCATAACAAGGATATAAGGCCAGAGGGCTACAGTGGGGACCTAGAGGCCTTGGCCCCATTCTTAACTGTGTCAATCAGGCCAAGACACTTAGGTGGCAATGTTCCTTTATCAAACACTCATAACAGCCACACTGCATAAGATTTCCCTGGTCTTCCTCCTTACCCATTAGAGCCTGACTCTTCCCATCTTCTGGGGTGACACTGTACATGTTAGTTCCTCTCGTGCCTCAGGGACCATACAAGGATCTGTCTCTAGTTCCTTCTCAGGTGCCTCAGGGTCTATCTGAATACTCACCATCCAAGCTCTTGGGCCCTGACAATGCGGGATCACATAAGTGCCCAGCACCTAGGGGGATCTTGAACTGTGGTCTTCTGTTTCCACATTCCTTTCTCTCTGTCTCAGTCCATGCAGCCAGCTCATCTACATCTGTGGGGAGGAGAATGACATATGTTCCATTTATCACCCATCCTTATCCATAACTCCTCCAGGTGCATGTCCAGCCCCTGCGCTCCTGGGCTGATGTCTCTGCCTTGGGCTGAGTACTGGTTGGTATTGCCCCTCCCACTTTGCCAGAAAGCCATGTTTCTCTGACTGGACCTTACTCACTTCACCAATTTTTGAAGCAGGTTCACCAATTACCAATCCCAAGGGAGGACTCCACCACATAGAGGTCAGCAAAGATCATCACTGTACCAGCCATCAGGAAGAGGAGTCCAGACACTTCCACCCGCTGTATCCTCCGCTGCAGTTCCGCAACTGCCGGAGAGCAGGGAGCCAGGGCACATTCTCAGGCAGTAAGTTATAGGATGCAGATTTATTACTTACAGATAGGGAAAAAGTCTTCTTTCAGCAGAAGCCTAGGCTCCATCGTGAGCTCATCTCGAAAGGCTGAAGAAGGGTTCCCCGGGCAGATGAAGTCTCGATTGCACATGTCCCCTTCCACTACAGCGGAGGAACCCAAAAGGCAGCCTACCCTGGGTTATATACCTCAGGGCAGACACGGCTCACTGAACAAAGCGTTAAGGAAATGCTGCTTTCAGGGCAGAAAGGAACAAACCCCAGCTCTCCTGGACAGTCCCTCCCTAACTAAAGATGTGACATTCCTTAGGAAGGGCCAGAACAAGGCCAGGGGTATTCCAGACAGTCCCTCCCTAGCTCAGAATATTGCATTCCAGGCTGATTCTACACTTATCCTTGGCAAATTAAAACTGAGAAAATGGGAAGAATTGAATCCATCCAAGACTACCTGGAGGACTGTTTTGCATTTTCACCCCAAAAGTTCCATTGTAGTAATCTTCACACCACATTTAGTTTTGGAAATTATTGATCATATCTATCTCCATAACTTTGCCCTTTACAGAATGTCATATAAATGAAATCATTCTGTATGTAATCTTTCAATAACACTTTTGAGATATGTCATGTTTAATGTATCAGTAGTTTCTTTTTGAAACTGACTCTATTCAATGAATGTACCACAATTTACTCAATTATTTATTTATTTTTTGAGACGGAGTTTCGCTCCTGTTGCCCAGACTGGAGTGCAATCGTGTGACCTCCGCTCACAGGACCTCACCTCCTGGGCCCAAGAGATTCTCCTGTCTCAGTCTCCAGAGTACTCATCATTTTTATTAATATAAAATGTTACAAATATGGATAACTTGATGGTTATTTGTGTTGGGCTATTATATGGCTACTACAAGCATATGGTTTCATTCATCTCGGGAAAATAGATCTTAGTGCTGAGTTGCTGGATCATATAACAAAAGTATGATTCAGAAGGCTGGTTGTGGTGGCTCACGCCTATAATCCCAACATTTTGGGAGGCCAAGATGGGAGGATCACTTGAGGCCAACAGTTCAAGAGCAACTTCGCCAACATAGTGAAACCCCATCTCTACTAAAAATACAAAATTTGGCTGGGTGCAGTGGCTCATGCCTGTAATCCCAGCACTTTGGGAGACTGAGGAGGGTGGATCACCTGAGATCAGGAGTTCAAGACCAGCCTGGCCAACATGGTGAAACCCCATCTCTACTAAAAATACAAAAGAAAATTCGCCAGGTGTGG
>NW_012115278.1:543121-550889 GCF_000951035.1 Colobus angolensis palliatus
GTTTTGTATTTTGGCATATGAATGCTCAATTGTTTTAGGAGCATTAGCTACAAATACTCCCCTTTCTTCAATTGAAGAAAATTGAATTTCCTTGGCACATGAGTCAAAAACCTACCAACCACATATGTATATGTTATAATGTTCCATTCATCTAAATATTTATCCTTATACATATCGATATATGTATATGTATATGCTATACATACATAATGTATTTGCTACTGTTCCATTTATTTATTTATCCTTACACCAATACCACATTATCTTGACTAATACCACATTATATTAAACTTAAAATAATGGCCGGGCATGGTGGCTCACGCCTGTAATCAAAGTACTTTGGGAGGCCAAGGCGGGCAGATCACCTGAGGTTGAGAGTTCGAGACCAGCCTGACCAACATGGAGAAACCCCCATCTCTACTAAAACTACAAAAATTAGCCAAGCGTGGTGGCACATGCCTGTAATCCATATTACTCGGGAGTCTGAGGCAGGAGAATCCCTGGAACCTGGGAGATGGAAGTTGCAGTGAGCTGAGATCGCGCCATTGCACTCCAGCCTGGGCAACAAGAGCAAAACTCTGCCTCAATAAAAAAAAAAAAAAAAAAAAACCTTGAAATAAGTAGTATGAGTCCCCCAATATTGTTCCTTTTCTTCTAAATTGGTTTGGCTATACTAATTATTTAGTTTATTACACAAATTTTGGAATCTACTTCTGTTTCTAAAAAAAAAAAAAAAAAATCGGCTGAGGATTCTACTGAATGTATAGATAAATATGTAAGAATTGCCCCTTGGCCGGGTGCGGTGGCTCAAGACTGTAATCCCAGCACTTTGGGAGGCTGAGGTGGGTGGATCACAAGGTCAGCAGTTCGAGACCAGCCTAACCAAGGCCTGGTGAAACTGTCTCTACTAACAATACAAAAATTAGCTGGACATGGTGGCAGGTGCCTGTAATCCCAGCTACTCAGGAGGCTGAGGCGGAGAATCGCTTGAACCTGGGAGGCAGAGGTTGCAGTAAGCCAAGATCATGCCACTGCACTCCAGCCTGGATCACAGAATGAGACTCCGTCTCAAAAAAAAGAGTTGACCCTTAATATTGAGCCTTCCAAACCATGAAATTGGTGTATCTTTATATTTATTTAGATTTTTTGAATATCAATCTGATCAGCATTTTCTAATTCTCAGAGCACACATTTTGCACACATTTTGTCAGATTTATATCTAAGTATATCATGTTTTTATGCTATTGTAAAATACATTTTAACTTCTGTACTCAATTTTTCATTATCAGTATAAAGGAAGTCAACTGATTTTCACTCACTCATTTTTACAAACTAAGCAAATCTAGTGGCTGCCATGTGGCACATACATTGCTACTTGTGAGGGATGGATAAATGAAAAACAAATATTTCTCCTTTATTTGAGGCATCTGTCAAGCAGAGGTATGAACAAATAGGCAAATGCAAATCAGAAGGGTTGTAGCAGGAAATGTGCATTATTCTGTGGAAATCCACGAAATGCATGGGCATACAAACCAAATTTAAATAGTCATAGAAGGAATCCTGCAGGAAGTAATTTATGATTGAATAAAGTAGCTGAAAACCATGCAAATTAGAATTAGACAAGACAAAAGAAGGATTAGTATTCAGGTAGAGACCAGGTGTGTCTACAAGTCAATATTTTTGAGACATCACAGGGAAAGTAGCAATTTCAGTACACCCGAAAGAAGTTAGAAATCTATGTCAGGACTAGATTTTTAAGAAATTTTGTTCTGTGTCAATGAGTTAGGATTTTTATAGTTTTCTGAGGTTCTATTCATCAGCTACTATGGGGTCAACTCAATTAAGAATACAGCTGTCGTAAAATGGGAATTTAGGAGTCTTGTGAATTTGAAAGGAAAAAAAAAATATGTGGTGTTGAGGCTCAAACCCTGTACAGGCAAAGAAAAAGTTTTAAGTGAGGAAAATGAAAGACAACATAAAGTCTGGGAAAAGCATCCACAAAAAGTTTTAGTATTTTCAGGGTAGAAGCTCCTCTTGATTGAGTCATACCTTCTTGTGAAAGATAGGAAGTCAGAAAAATCCTCTACCTAGAAAACTACATTTCAGCACCAAGCATAGGTTACTTTCATGCCTTAATCTCACCTTACCAGCATTTCACAATACCTGCTCCACTGTGGTTTGAGGAGTGAGACTACCGTGCTCACAGCGCCATCTAGCATCAACAGAAAGGGAGGCCGATGGCAACCTTAATAACAGGGGCGGGGGGTGGGGGGGAAAAAGGTGGGGCCCAGGAACTGGAAACTGTTAATTTCAGCAGGATTTTTCTTATATTTATTTAAAAAGTAAAATATTGGCCGGGCACTGTGGCTCATGCCTGTAATCTCAACACTTTGGAAGGCCGCGGTGGGCAGATCACTGGAGGCCAGGAGTTCAAGACCAGCCTGGGTAACATGGTGAAACCCCGTCTCTACTAAAAATACAAAAATTGGTGGGCATGGTGGAGGGCGCCTGTAATCCCAGCTGCTCGGGAGGCTGAGGCAGGAGGATTGCTTGAACCCAAGAGGTGGAGGTTGCAGTGAGCCGAGATCACGCCACCGCACTCCAGCCTGGGTGACAGAGCGAGAATCCACCTCAAAATAATAAAATAAAATTGCTGCAGGAGTCAGGGGTTAAATGCAATCCATAACCATTCCCAGTAAAGACTCAGCGAGTTCTGGCCCATGCCCACTTTTCCTGTCATTTAACACAAGGGGTAAAGGTCAAAGTGAATCCCATTACGATAACTGATTTACAAATACGGATGTATAGTGGTGTGTTACCCTGAGCGCAATCATACTTCGGATGTAACTGTAAAATGACTTCAGCTGACTTTGCAGTGTTGCAGTGCAGTGTCACATTAAACCCCAAGCTGTGATTCCCTACACATCACTTTCCAGGAGCATTAGAGTTCAGAAGATTAATTTCTTAGACTAAAGCCTTGAAGGGTTATTATTCCATAAAACGTTTTCCAATCTGATTAAGAAGTTAGGTGCATTCGTTCAAGTTTCCGTGGCAGGGCCGGGACTCCTGGTCTCCCGCGATTCTGAGCGGTGCCTCACAGTCTAGCTCCTCTAACTTCACAGGGCGGCCCGCAGGATATGCGCCATTGTCGGGCGCGGCCAACCAGCTCGCGGTGCGCTGTGGGAAGGTTACATGACGGAGGGGGAGGGCGGCTGCCTGCAGCGGGCAGATCCGCAGGATATGCGCCGTTGTCCAGCGCGGCCAACAAGCTCGCGGCGCACTGTGGGAAGATTACGTGACGGCGGCCTGCAGGCGGCAGATCCTGTTTGCGCCTGCGCGGGACGGGAGGCTTTGATGTTGCCCTTTCCCCCCGCTATTTCCGTTTCCGCGCTTCCCGCGGATGTGTTCGGCTTATGGCGCTCGCTGGGAGTCTCTTATCAGCCGCGTATACCGCGGAAACTTTAACCTGAGTTTTACCCGTAGAAATATTCCTCTCTAGGTTTCGTATCATTGACTTGGTTCTTACTCTTGTATTAACTTTGTTTTAATCTAAGGTTTCTCTTTCCCGAAAACTTTGGTGTTTCTTTACAACCTCTTTTTATAGTTAAACATTGCATGAACCATGATTTTATATTCTTCTTTTTCAGTATTAATAACTTCAATGTCTTTTTTGCATTTGTCAGAAAATCTGAAATATTTTTCAATTGACTGAACTGATTATTGTTTTCTAAATACCGGATACTACTTTAATCATTTGTGTATTGGCCTTAAGAGTCTCTATTTATTTTTAACTTTTCCACCAACATACCTTTAATATGAAAGGTCTTGTAGGGGCTTCAAGGTCAACCTTTCCCCACAGTCTGTATTTTCACTATAAAATACCGTGTTTTTTAAAAAAAAAAACAAACCAACCTACAAGGTTGAAAGAAGTTTCTCTACTACTTAAAACAGTGGCTAGGTCATGCTTTTCTGTGTATCCTGACTTCCCTTATTTCATCACCTTATCCATCACTTTACAACTGATCATGCAAGCACAAAATTATTTTACTAATCAGATTATTAAATGTGTGCCTTCCATTTGAAGAAACAAGGTCTACCCAAGGCTTAGTTTTCCCTAGGACACTGGGAGAATACAAGATCTGGTTTACAGTGCCACAGTGGTGATCACACAGGAATGAACGGGACACAGGTCAGACAATCCAGAAAGACATCTGCCAGTATATGTTTCCTGTGAGATGGACACCTGGTCCCAGGTCAGACACAGGTGTTAGAGCATCAGCTAGGTAAAAGAAGTAACCCGTAAGAGACACACTGTAAACACCTATGTCCAGCTCCCCTTCATTTCCCATTATTAGAGGGCTGCTAGCCGCTCTGTTACTAGGATCCAGATTTAGCTGGGGCCTCTCAGAACAGGTCAGAATTGATCTATGCACAGTACCTGTCGGAGTCTGGATGAGGGCCATCCATTGAAAGTTAGTGAATCAAAGATTTAAGATGGATTTAAATGGAAATAGATCTCTGTCAAATGACTATATACGTAATGACCTTATTTTATACTTACTGAAAAAATCCTTCTATAATTATAAAGGCATAAAATTTACTTGTCATGAAAATGAAGGCAATAATGAAAGTAATTCATAAATGAATTTGCAGATATCTTGAAATTCCAATTCTGATTTTTCCAAATTAGATTTTGATTCAGAGTCATGGATGTCTTCACACCACCCTCTGTGGCATGAACAGAGATGGTAATGAAGTATTTCTTAGAAAACAAGGATGGACCACTGTGTGATTTCCACCTTTCTTGCTGACACCGTTCTGCATGTTTTGATGTAGGTGATGTTACCAGAAGAAAACAGTAGAAGGTTTCAAAACAAGTTCATTCATGTGCAAACAATGAAAGCCATGTCACGGCTGCCAACAGGCTAATAGTGATTGTAATAATACTTGACAAAATTTTTAAAAATTATTCAAATAAGGTAACTAATAAAGATGTGGAATTATCAAGGGAGCTCTATTAATGGAGCTGAATCTTTGAAACAAGAACATCTTCCTTCATCAAGGGAGCAAAACTGTCCAGAAAAACAGTACAGATGAGGTAGAAGCAGCCTGGTCCATGAGTTGATCTTCACAGTGGATTGAGAATAGGGAGACTGGAGAAGAGGTTGAGGGGAGGGGGAAGTCAGGGCTCACTTCTGTCCTAAGAGCAAAAGGGAGCAAAAGAACCATGTTCATCTTCAGATTCACACACTCTTCACTTTGAAAGAAAATTTAAGTTTATTAGGAAACAATATTAATGAGGAGTTTTTATTTTTTTTGTTGTTATTGTTTTCTTTTTTTGAGACAGGATCTTATTTTGTTGCCCAGGCTGGAGTGCAGTGGCATATACACAGCTCACTGTAGCCTCTACCTCCTGGGCCCTAGCAGTTATCCTGCCTCAGCCTCCCATGTAGCTGGGACCATTGGCATATACCACCAAGCCCTGTCTATTGTTTTCTTTTTGTTTTGTAAAGACATGTCTCACTTTGTTGCCCAGGCTGGTGGGGGAAAAGTTGTAGAGATTCATTAAATCGTTTGTGAAATTCAAAATAAAGAAAAATATTCTGTTTTAGGTATTGCCCAGTACATGTTTGGGGCTCACAGGTGAACAATATAGACAAAATAACCTTTGATATTACAATCCAGCAGTGATTCAAAGACTGTAACCAAAATCTCAACTGTAGGAGTTAGAGCAGCTCTTGGGAGCTGAGAGCACAGGTATCAGACCTGAAACGGAATGGATAAGGAAGGCCTCTAAGAGGAGGAACATTCTGGAGAGTGCGGAGAAGTGAATCTGGCAAACAGGAGAAGGAGAAGGGGAAAAAATGTGTCCGTAGCACAGGCCAGGACATGAGAAGGGGACAGTGGATTGGAAGGACTGCTGGGATTAGCAACATGTAAGGAGGGCAGGAGCGGGAAGGGCAGACCATGGAGAGGCTGTGCAGTGGAGAGTAGGCAGGTCAGGAAGTGACACAGAGCTGGCCAGCCTACTAAGGAATGCATTGGTTGTGCTGGTAGTTCAAATATCTGAGTCTTGTTCCTTGCAACAGTACCTCCAGGTCAGGAAAAGTAAGGATAGCCTCTGTCTCTGGGGAGGTCCCTGTGCATTATGAGGAATTGGTTCTAGGAAGAAGGGAAAGTGAAAAGAAACAGAGAAGATCCTCCAGATCCAGTACCGGCCGACTAAGGGAACTTGGATGCTCCTGTTCATGTCCCTTTCTCCATCGCTCAGATCCACCCCATCCCACCCTGAGGGCAAGTTCCTTTCCCCTCAGTTATTTTGTGTATCTCAGATGATGACGTGTATTGTGAGTTTATTCTATCACATATGACTTCTACATTATGCCATAGAAAGAGTTACTTACATAAATTACTTAATGGTAGATTATTCATAGTCAAAATGTTGTCAGCTTAGTAAACAAATGAAATTTTCACACTTTAGTGTTTCTTCGTTGATCATTTGTGAAGATTAGTGTCTCCTCATTTCATGGATGTCACAACTACATGTTCTTAAGTAAGGTATATGCTTGGGGTGTTGTGTTTTGCCTGTTAATGTTGGATACTCCAGTGTTCAGCAAACTATAAACCTGTCAACATGCATTTGAAAAATCCAGTTGCTCTGTGTTTTAGTTCATGTTTCCTGTCTTTACAATATTATATCTTTTCTTCTGCTTACTTTAAATTGAATTGGCTCTTCTTTTTCTATGTTCCTAAGATGGAAACTTAGGTGATCATCGTTGGGCACCATCATAGGGTCTGTGCACTCCAACCTGGGCAACAGAGTGAGACCATATCTCAACAAAAGAGAGAGAAAAGAAAAACTAACAGAGAAAATTAATTTTTAAAAATTAGGTAATGACAGGGAATTCCAAATATATTGCTAACAACATCGCTAATGGTCTGTTAAGCTTGACAGTGCTTTTAGAAAACTTGTTTTGTTTAGAATAGTGTTAGAATCACAGAACAATTGGTAATATAAAAAGTTTACATATACCACACACACACAGTTTTCCTTATGAATCTTATTATTAACATTAGTGTGCTGCTCTTGTTACAATTAAGAACCAGTGTTAAACAGTACTATCCTTGCTTTCTTCACATTTCCTTAGTTTCACTTAATGACCATTTTTGACTCTGGAATCCCATCCAGAATGACACATCACATTTAGATGTCATTTCTCCTTATGCTTCATAAGCTTTTGACACTTCTTTTAACTTTCCTGGTCTTTCATGACATTGACATACTTCATTAGGAAGTTGTCTGATGTTTTTCTCCTGATGAGAGTTATGGGTTTTGTGTGTGTGTGTTTTTGTTTTATAGACGGAGTCTCACTCTGTTGGCAGGCTGGAGTGCAGTGGTGCAATCTCGGCTCACTGCAACCTCTGCCTACCGGATTCAAGCAATTCTTCTGCCTCAGCCTCCCAAGTAGTTGGGACTACATGTGTGCACCACTACACCCAGCTAATTATTGTATTTTTAGTAGAGACAGGATTTCACCATGTTGGCCAGGATCGTCTCAATCTCTGGACCTCGTGATCCACCCACCTTGGCCACCCACAGTGCTGGGATTACAGGCATGAGCCACCACGCCCAGCCTAGAGTTATGGGTTTTCAAAAGGAGGACTGCACAGGGAAAT
Organism: Colobus angolensis palliatus; assembly: GCF_000951035.1. Taxonomy (NCBI): domain Eukaryota; kingdom Metazoa; phylum Chordata; class Mammalia; order Primates; family Cercopithecidae; genus Colobus; species Colobus angolensis. The sequence goes on from NW_012115278.1 coordinate 550,799, forward strand.
TGCCATTCTTATCACATCATACCAATGTTACATACTAATAGCATGCTGTATCATGTTGACCTTAATTTGATTACCTGTGTGAATTGCTTCG
>NW_012115278.1:552748-553734 GCF_000951035.1 Colobus angolensis palliatus
TACAGTGGCACTTAGTTCCCACATCAGTTTTGTAGGGGACAAAAATTCAAACCATAGCAGGAACATAGCAAAACCATTTTTAGAAACAATAATGCGTTCATTTCTGCAAAACTTGGCCATAAAGGGCCACCTTTGTATGTGATCATGTAGATCACCATCTACATGATAAGAAAGACAAATGGAGAATGAATTGGATAGAGAACTGTTGTGAATTAAAGTATTAGGTTTGAAATACAGCTTTTTGGGTTCATTGCTCATATTTCTTAGAACAGAAATTCTCAATGTACAACTTTAACTCTGAAGAAAGCTACCCATCCAATGAAGAAGTAGCAAAGTGACTGTTTGTCATTTCTATCTTCCTTCTCAATAGATTTATTGAAACATAGCATATATAGCACCTCTCCACATTTATTGTATTTTTGTTATTTCTAGTTCATTCTTGAGGTTTCTCTTTAACACAGGGACTATTAATTCTAGTCTACTTGGCTGGGAGCAGTGGCTCACACCTGTAATCCCAGCACGTTGGGAGGTTAAAGTGGGTGGAACACTTGAGCTCAGGAGTTCAAGACCTTTGGGCAACATAGTGAAACCCCCCCATCTCTACTAAAAATACTTATTTAGCTGGGTGTGGTGGTGGGCACCTGTAGTCCCAGCTACTTGGGAGGCTGAGACACGAGAATCACTTGAACTTGGGAAGCAGAGGTTGCAGTGAGCCGAGATTGTGCCACTGCACTCCAGCCTGGGTGACAGCGAGACTCTGTCTCAAGGAAAAAAAAAATTCTAGTGCTGCTCCAGAGGCCTCTAGAAGATTTTGTCATGGATGTTTACATTGTGCCTTTCAGGATAAACTTTTTTTAATGAGACGGAGTCTCGCTCTGTCGCCCAGGCTGGAGTGCAGTGGCCGGATCTCAGCTCACTGCAAGCTCTGCTGCCTGGGTTTACGCCATTCTCCTGCCTCAGCCTCCCGAGTAGCTGGGACTACAGGC
>NW_012115278.1:560219-562179 GCF_000951035.1 Colobus angolensis palliatus
AAAAAAAAAAAAAAAAAAGAAATGTTATTCTACCCCGTGAAGTCATGTTCCCAAACTAGATGTAAATCCTGTGTGAAATTGATTTAATAAATAGGTCTAAGATCCACCTAGGAATGATTTTATGTGTAATGTGAGGTTATAGATCAGATTTTATTTTTTCCTGTGGATGTATTTCTTGGAATATTTATTGAAAAATCCACATTTCCCCAATTAATCTCATAAATTATTTGTGTATATACACATGTGTCTGATTTGCTGACTCCCTTTTTTTCCATTGGTTTATTTCTCTTTATGAAACTATCACGCTATTTTAGTAAGAAACTTCATTTAACGCAAGAATTATCTCTCTAGGGCCTTCCCTCAACCCAGTGTGCTATTATGCAAAAAAGAAAGAACGAAAACCTGTAGGCCTTGCACCTACACCAATATGCACAGTTGCCCCTTGAAAAAGAGGATAATTTAGAACTCATCATTACTGTTGACACTTACGTCTTTAATGTCCTTGTGAATCTTAGGCAACCTCCCCAACATCGTTGCCTGCTTTGTTTGCTTAGTCCATTCTTGGTAGATTTTATGAGATGTCAATACTCCTCATTAGGATTCCCTCCTTCTGAAGCCTTTGGGATTTTGTACCCACCCAGCAACCCAGAACCCCTACAGACATCCCTCTTGCGCAAGCGCAGTTGCCCCATGAATGCGGGCCTCCTGCTGCAGACCACGCCCACCAAGGGCGGGGCCACAGCCACTGCAGCTGAGCTCAGAGCCTTCTGTGGGGTCTGCAGTGTGGCAAGGCCAGCTGCCCCCTGGCTTTCCTCTGGAGCTGTTTGAGGAATGCGGTTCTTTTGCATAAGAAAGGCTTTTCTCTCCAGTCATTCTGCTTGCTGATCAAGAATACTTAACAGCTTCAGGCTTTCCTGGTAATATTCATTCTTGCTTTTGTGTTTTTGTTTTAAGGTCCAAATATCTTTAATATTTGTATGCAGTTTTCTTTTTTATAATTTCACATAAACATCATCTAAAACCAACTTCGCATGTTCGTATTCTGTATTAACAACTTTCATTTTTGTATTTAAAAATGCATTCATAATCATTTTTTCAAAGTATCTTGTCAGTTATTTTCATCTTTTCCATTATCATTCTTTACCTGTGCAATGGAAATATTACTTTTATTAGGAAAAGCAGATGTTACACGCTTTTTAGTGTTGTCGAGAAATTTCCTATGAAATATCTCTGGTTGAAAAGGAGAGGAACAAGATTTTCTCTGAGGCACAAGATCAAATATGCTCAGAACTTCATGCTTTAAAAAAGGCTGTGATTATTTTCATTATATTGTTTAGCTTGTTCTAATTGTAAAAGGTGGACAAAGGATTAATTTGTGTAGACAGAACATTATGACTCCCATTCTAAATGTAGAGACAGTCACTCCGCACTGCGCAAATAGGAATGTCGTCATGTTGTTTGCTTTTCTCCTTACCCAAAAACTGTAGACATTGACTAGAGTCTTTGATTTTTTTCCCAACTTTCTTTTGTAATTGTCTGCATGATGTTTGCACAGATAACCAATAATATAGATATATATTTTTCTTACTATTTGATGAATGATTACTACATTTTTCTTTTTTTTTAGTTTTCAGTGAACCAAAAATGTCATTCAGAAAACATTGTCATCCATATCCAGGTAGCATATAGTTTTATAATCTGATCTTGTAATAAGGAAATTACAGTCCTTAATGATTTTCTATTATTAGCATTTTTTAAGTTTTGACATTTGTGAGTGTTTGGGGATTTTCTTTTCTTTCTTTCTTTTTTTTTTTTTTCCTTTTTTTTACTCTGTCAATAATTTAACACCTTTATATTGGTTATCTTCTGGGTTGATGTCCATTGTTTAGGCTGAACCTTCGACACTTCTCTGAGGTAGTTTTTATGGAACCACCATAAATAGAATTTGGAACCACCCAAG
>NW_012115278.1:562339-566818 GCF_000951035.1 Colobus angolensis palliatus
AGCTTGTCAGTTTCTAATCACCAACTGAAGAGAACCGTTGAAATAATAAGAATTTTGAAGGTGTTCAGTTCTTTAGCATCTGATAAAACCCCTCCCCTTTCCATGATCTCACTTAATCCTCGCACACGGCCCTGTGGGGTGTGTAGGGTACAGTAGGGGTTATGTTATCTTCAGTTAATAAATAAAGAGAACAGGAGATAACCTACAACTGTACAGCTGATAAGATGAGGGCATATCTTGCAATTTCTAAATCTACACAGAAGCCTATGCTTTTTGGATGAGTATATGTGGTCCAGCTGAATTTTAGGTGAGAGTCACTACTTTGAACAAAAGCAAGGGAGGCTGGGCTTGGTGGCTAACACCTGTAATCCTAGTACTTTGGGAGACCAAGATGGGAGAATTGCTTGAGCCCAGGAGTTTGAGATCAGCTTGGGCAACAAAGTGAGACTTCATCTCTACAAAAAAATGCAAAAATTAACTGCTTGTGGTGGTGCATGCTTGTGGTTCTAGACACTTGGAAGGCTGAGATGGGGAGGAGCTTAGGAGGTGAAGCCTCAGGTGATCTGCCGGTCTCAGCCTCCCAAAGTGCTGGGATTACAGACATGAGCCACCGGGCCCGCCGAAAGATTCTATTTTTATTTATTTCTTTATTTAGAGACAGTCTCACTCTGTCCCCCAGGCTGGAATGCAATGGCGCGATCTTAGCTCGCTGCAACCTCTGCCTCCTGGTTTCAAGCGATTCTCCTGCCTCAGTTGCTGGGAGCTCAGGAGGTGAAGGCAGCAGTGAGCCATGTTTGCACCACTACACTTCAGCCTGGGTGACAAAGCAAGACCCTGTCTACCAAAAAAAAAAAATTTGCCGGGCATGGTGGCATGCACCTGTAATCCCAGCTACTCGGGAGGCTGAGGCAGGAGAATTGCTTGAACTCAGGAGGCTGAGTCCTGCAGGATGGGTAACAGAGAAAAACTCTGTGGGATATGATGAGGTTTCTCTTCAAATAGCCTGATCAATTCTTTATTATTTAATTCATAGTAAACCACCCCCCCAGCCCCTTTTTCTTTTTTCCCTTTTTTCCTTTCTGCCTTTGTTACGTGCCCGGACACGCCACAGTACCAGGCTTATCAGTACCAGCTCACATTCCTTTCCTTATTTGGAAAGAAGACTAGTTCTCTAGCTCATTGCAGACACCCCTTCCCCTCTCCTCTCTCTCCCTTACATGCCCACCTCATCTAAAGAAAGTCCAAATATCTAGTCAACCGGGATTAGTTCACATTGTGCGACCAGACTCCGGCCAATGGGGAAAGGGTAGAGGGGCAGGACTTGCGTCAGGAATAAAGGCTGTTGTGCCCCTTTGTTCAGGTGTGCTTTCATGGCGGCTGGCCAAGGAGAGGCACCCCTCTGTGCAGAAGTAAAATTGCTTTGCTAAGAATCCTTCGTTTGAGTGTTCAATCTCCTTAGGATTTTGAGCATTATTCCCAACAATTCAATCTCAAAAAAAAAAAAAAAAAAAAAAAAGACCAGGATTGATTTAGGGCCTGTATTGTAAATTGTACAAATGCCAACAGGATTGTATTGAGAGGAACACATTCTCCAGTGAAGGAAGCATTCCTGCAGGATGAGTCCCTGAGACTCACTGCCAAATTTCATACAAGTGATGAAATCCTCAGTCTAATGGACTAAAACAATTCCGGGGCATTTGTTAAAGATGTTTAAGATGTGAGAAACCAATAGATTAACAGCATTGATACTTTGTGTATATTTTTATTCCAAATTAATAGATGTGTTACAGGGAAAGGGTCCTGATCCAGACCCCAAGAGAGGGTCCTTGATATTCAGGGCCAGTCTGCAGAGTAAAGTGAAAGTAAGTTGATTAAGAAAGTAAAGGAAGAAAAGAATGGTTACGCCATCAACAGCAGGCCTGTGGGCTGCTGGATTCCCATTTTTATCGTTATTTATTGATTATATGCTAAACAAAGGGTGGATTATCCCTGCCTCCCCTTTTTAGACCACATAAGGTAACTTTCTGACGTTGCCATGGCGTTTGTAAACTGCCGTGGTGCTGGTGGGATGTAGCACTGAGGACAACCAGAGGTCACTCTCGTCACCATCGTGGTTTGCATGGGTTTTAACTGGCCTCTTTACTGCATGCTGTTTTATCGGCAAGGTCTTTATGACCTGTATCTTGTGCCAATCTCCTGATGTGACTTAAAATGACTTAACCATCTGGGAATGCAGCCCAGTAGGTCTCATCCTCATTTTACCCAGCCCCATTCAAGATGGAGTTGCTCTGGTTCCCATGCCTCTGGCAGGTGGACATTTGTTTGCCAAGCAGTGCTGCAGTCAGGGGCTCTGGATTTCAGTCCTCCATACAGAGAATGTCAAGGGCAGACCTTAATAAAAATAAATAAATGAATAACCAAATTTTTAAAATTACTTCTCATTTCCATTCTTTTATTGTGTTATAATCTGACACCATTAACTTTAATTTCCTTGCATATGGAGAGCAACTTGATACAAACTGTGGTATTTATTTAGTGAAGAAAAGAGACAAGATGATTCCCAAATGTAAAGAAAACTGGAAGTTTTGTGGGAAACAATAGAGGAGATAAGACTTACCAGTTTCTGCTGGGCGCGGTGGCTCACACCTGTAATCCCAGCACTTTGGGAGGCCAAGGCAGGCAGATCATGAGGTCAGGAGATCCAGACCATCCTGGCTAACACAGTGAAACCCCGTCTCCACTAAAAATACAAAAAATTAGCCAGGCATGGTGGCAGGCGCCTGTAGTCGCAGCTACGTGGGAGGCTGAGGCAGGAGAATTGCTTGAACCTGGGAGGCAGAGCTTGCAGTGAGCTGAGATTGCACCACTGCACTCCAGCCTGAGCGACAGAGCAAGACTCCGTCTCAAAAAAAAAAAAAAAAAAAAATTTACCAGTTTCTATTTATTTCAATGAGAATTGTGTTGCTCATTTATAAATAGAAAGCTCCATTTAAATTACAAATGCTTTTTGATTTATGATGAGGTTACTTCCAGATAAACCCATCACAAGTTAAAAATGTCATCAGTCAAAAATGCATTGAAGACACCTAACTTACTTAAAATCATAGCGTAGCCTATCCTCCTTAAGTGTGCTCAAAACAGTTATATTAACCTAATGTTTGGGAAAATCATCCACACAAAGCCTATTTTATCATAAAGTGTTGAATATCTCATGTAATTTATTGAATGCTGTATTGAAACAGAAAAACAGAAAGACTGGACACTCAAAGTATAGTTTCCATTAATGTGTATTGCTTTTGTTTAATTTAAAAATTTTAATTTTAATTTTAATTTTAATCATAGCAAGTCAGGAAGCCCATATATTATAAAATGTAGTAAGTTTACCAGCCATAAATAACAACCAATCACAGGAAACGCAGGGCTTTGGTTGAGGTGAGGTGGTTCAATCTATTACACCCATTTCCTTCATCTCTGATGGGCTGACCTTCATCCTTGGGGTTGTTGCAGGGTGGCTGTGCAGTACAAAGACCTGAGAATCACTTGAATCTGGAAGGTGGAGGTTGCACTGAGCTGAGATTGTGCCACTGCACTCTGGCCACTGCATTTTAGCATAATCCACCCTTTGTTTAGCATATAATCAATAAATAACAATAAAAATGGGAGTTCAGCAGCCCACAGGCTGCTGTCTATGGCGTAACCATTCTTTTCTTCCTTTACTTTCTTAATAAACTTGCTTTCACTTTACTCTGCAGACTGGCCCTGAATATCAAGGCCCCTCTCTTGGGGTCTGGATCAGGACCCTTTCCCTGTAACATATCTATTAATTTGGAATAAAAATATACATAAAGTATCAATGCTGTTATTTATTCATGTATTTATTTTTATTAACGTCTGCCCTTGACATTCTCTGTATGGAGGACTGAAATCCAGAGCCCCTGACTGCAGCATTGCTTGGCAAACAAATGTCCACCTGCCAGAGGCACGTGAACCAGAGCAACTTCATCTTGAATGGGGCTGGGTGAAATCTAGCAGATAGGGCAACAGAGTGAGACCCTATCTCAAAAACATAAATAAATAAAAGGATAATATCTCTGTCAAAGTGCAGTGATGCATTGCTTAATCATGGAAATACCATCTGAGAAACGCATTGTTGGGTGATTTCATCAGTGTGCAAGCATGGAGAGCATTACACAAACCTAGAGGGCACAGCCTACTACACATCCAGGCTGCATGGTGTTTACTGTTGCTCCCAAGCCATAAGCCTATAAGCATGTGACCATCCTAAATACTATAGGCAATTGTAACACAATGATAAGCATTTAAACATATAACCTATCTAAACACAGAAAACGTAAAAATATGGTATAAAACAAAAATTATTGTTCAGTTGTACAGGACGGTTGCCATGCCTGGAGCTTGCAGGACTGGAAGTTCTTCTGGGTGAGTCAGTGATTGAGTTCTGTGAAGACCTAGGACATT
>NW_012115278.1:567928-570093 GCF_000951035.1 Colobus angolensis palliatus
CCTGTTCTGTAAGTGTTGCTGCAGGCCATCCTACAAGAAATGACAGCAGGTTTCAGCACAAGTTCATGCAAATAATGAAAAGCATGTCATGGCTACCACTAGGCTAACAGCTATTGTAATAAAATTTGAAAAAAAAAAAGACTGGAAATGATGAAATATGACAATAACGTTAGAAATATTTATCAAGGGAGCCATATTAATATAGGTGAATTTTAGAGAACAAAATACTTTTCCTAGGTTTGCAAGGACAAAACTGTCCAAAAGAACAGAAGAGGGACAGATGAGGTAGAAGCAGCATGGCCCATGAGAGGGGCTCTGTGGTGGATTGAGGATGGAGAGGCTGGTGAAAAGGCTGGGCAGAGTCAGGGCTCACATCCTGACCTGAGAACAGAAGAGAGCACAAGAAACAGGTTCATCTTCAGGTACAAACCCTCTTCAGATTGAAAGAGAGATGGAGTGTCTAGGGAAGTAGGCAAGCATTTGGGTAAGAAGAGTCACTGATTCATTAGTGAAACACAACAAAAGGAAAATTTGTGTTGCTGTTTGTCCACTGCAGATGTGGGGCTCACAGGGGAGCAACATAGACAAAGTTGCCAAATTCTCAGGTGTTTAAGACCAGTGGGGATTCAGAAAACTCAACAGAAACTGAACTACAAGTGCACGAGCTGCCCTTGGGCACTCAGGGGACAGGCATCAGGCCTGGGATGCGATGGACAAGGGGGGCCTCCAGGAGGAGGAGCACTGGAGGAGATGTTGGAGAGTGAGGGGCGGGGGTCCACCAGACAGGGGAGGGAAAGGGAAGAGGAAACGGTGTGTCTGGCACAGGTCAGGGCGTGAGATAAGGACAGTGTGTTGGAAGGATAGCTGGAATGAGTAATATGTGAGGAGGCAGAAGCAGGAAGGACAGACCATGAAGGGACTGGGCAGGGGAGGGAGGGCAGCTCTGGAAGTGATACAGAGGCTGCTCCCTAAGGACTGCATTCTGTGGGGAGAAGTTCGAATGCCTTTTCTTCTTTTAAGTGTTACCCACAGTCCATGAGATCTACTGACAAGGAAGACAGTTGGAACAAGTAAGGATAGTCCTTGTTTGATGGCAAAGAGCAGCAGCATTACCAGGAGGGGTTGGTGATGGGCAGGGGCAGGGTTGGGGAAGGGCAGAGAAGTTTCTGTCCCCTCAGCCATTTTGCAGATGTAGGTTGGATCACTGGGTCACAAATTCACAGTGGCTGGCTCGTGGCCACCTTGCATCACAGGGTGAGAGCGGCCTCACAGGAAACTGCAGATGAGGGAGGTTCACAGCTGCACAGAAGAAGGACCCCAGGTAACATTCAGTCAAGGTTGGCAGGGGGCTGCAGAGGTGACAGCAATGATGGTGGTGGGCAGTGTGCAGCCTTTTGGGGCACTGTCTTCATGGACATGCAGATGTGCACCCATCTGTGTCTGCATGTCCTCTTCAGTGTTCCCACATTCTTATAAAATCCTCATGAGTTTCTCATTGTTCTGAGACCATAACATGTATTTTGAGTTTTTTCTATCGTATGTACCTTTTCTTGTGTACCTAGCAAAATTGACCTAAATTCCTTGTTGCTGGATTATTCATAGCTATTTTATTCATAGCTAATAACATAGTTATTAAGTATTTTCCAACTTAATAACTAAATGAATTGCCCTGCTTTGTGTGCTTTTGCTTAATCATTCCTGAAGATTCATGTCTCCTCACTTCAGGGGACCCACCCCTGCATGTTGATAAGCAGGAGGTCAGTTTAGGGTGTTCTGTTTTCCTAGTTAACTGTGGACACAGGTATCCTCTGGAAACGATGAAACTCTCAATACTCATTTGAAAATTCTAATTGCTTTATCTTTTACTTAGCTTTCACCTTATTTACAGTCCTCTCCATTTTCTTCTGCTTTCTTTGGATTTAGTTTGCTCTACTTTTAAGCCTCCTATGGAGGAAATTTAGATTATTGATTTTTAGATGTTCTCTTTTTGTTTTCTTTTCTTTTATTATTTATTTATTTATTTTTGGAGACGGAGTCTTGCTCTGTCGCCCAGGCTGGAGTGCAGTGGCGTGAGCTCCGCTCACTGCAAGCTCCGCCTCCCAGGTTCAGCCATTCTCCTGCCTCAGCCTCCCGAGTAGCTGGGACCACAGGCACCCGCCACCATG
>NW_012115278.1:571068-574305 GCF_000951035.1 Colobus angolensis palliatus
TCTTGCATCATGTGTTATTTAAAAGTATGTTGGTTAATCTCCATGTATTTTGAAGTTTACCAGTTATGTGCCTTTTATTGATTTTGATCTTAATTTTATTGGGGTTTTAGGGTATATATTTGTTAACATAAAAACCATAAGATCTATAAATTTGGAAAGAAAAAAGCTATAAATATTCTTGAAGGTAGCCCTATGGCATGTGTACTGAACAAACATGCATGTAACCTATGACCCATGTTCACCTTGGTGTGGAGACTGAGTTTTGTGTGTGTGTTTTTTTTTTTTTGAGACAGAGTCTTACTCTGTCCCCCAGGCTGGAGTGCCATGGCACCATCATGGCTTACTGCAACCTCTGCCTCCTGGGTTCAGGTGATTCACCTGCCTCAGCCTCCCAAATAACTGGGGTTACAGGCACCTGCCACCATGTCCAGCTAATTTTTGTATTTTTAGTTGAGACAGGATTTCACCATGTTGGCCAGGCTGGTCTTGAACTCCTGACCTCAGGTAATCCACCCGCCTTGGCCTCCCAAAGTGGTATGATTACAGGCATGAGCCACCGCGCCTGGCCGAGACTTAACGTTAAAATGTATTACAGTTAGGCCCTACGCACAGAAGCCCCCTTCAGGACACAAAGGTAGACAAGTACACAGTCTCTATAAACCAGTCAGACCCAGTACATGTTTGGTGGGCTCTTATCAGAAGAAAGTCACTGAAATCAGTCTCTTGTGCAATCAAAGCCGTAGCTATGGCTGGAGGAACAGAGGGTGGAGTCAGCGTCTGGCGGTGGATGAGCTGCAAATTGTTTTAAGATTGTTTGTGTGGAAGTCAGTACTTGCTTATCGGCTAGAGAAAAAGATAAACCTCCTGTGAGTTAGAACATAGTTTATTCTTCAAGTATAGGGGTGAGTGACTTAACCCTTGCCTGGCATGGCCTTAGGTCTTGTTTATAATTTGATATCTTATTGCCACCAAGAAGAGTTCATTCCTTCATTCTTATGATCTCTCTTTTAACATGAATGCTGGTCAGTTGTTGTGTCTAAACTGCAAAAGAGACAGATGATAAGGAGGCATGTCCCACTTCCTGTCCCATCGTGACTGGAAACTCAGTCTTTACAGTTTCCCTGGGGTCCTGTCTGTTCAGTCAGTTGGGAGGCTTAGGATTTTATTTTTAATTCTCGTAGAGTGTTGAAGTCACCCACTATAATAGTGGATTCATCTATTTTTCCTGTTTTAACAGTTTCTGCCTCATAGTTTTATGTTCTGTTGCTACATGTTAGAATTATTATATTTCTTGGAAAATTGACCCCACTATTATTATGTAATGCCTTTCTATTTCCCTGATAATTTTTCTAACTCTATAGTCAGCTTTTTCTGAAATTAATATAACTACTCCTGCTTTTTCTCTTTGCTTGCTATATTTTGTTCCATCTTTTACTTTCAGTTAATATGTGTCTCCATTTTTATTAAATAACAGATAAAACGAGATGTATGTACTATGTATAACATGAGGTTTGAATAATAATGTGCGTTGTGGAATAGCTAAATCCAGCTAATTAACATGTGCACTACCTCACATAGTTATCATTTTTGTGGAGAGAACACTTTCTATCCATTTTTTTTTTTTTTTTTTTTGAGACAGAGTCTTGCTCTGTCGCCCAGGCTGGAGTGCAGTGTTGCGATCTCGGCTCACTGCAAGCTCCACCTCCCAGGTTCACGCCATTCTCCTGCCTCAGCCTCCCATGTAGCTGGGACTACAGGTGCCCACCACCATGCCCGGCTAATGTTTTGTATTTTTAGTAGAGACGGGGTTTCACCATGTTAGCCAGGATGGGCTCGATCTCCTGACCTCGTGATGCACTCGCCTCGGCCTCCCAAAGTGCTGGAATTACAGGCGTGAGCCATCACGCCCGGCCGTTCTATCCACTTTTTTAGCATTTTAAAAAATAGACACAGGCTCTCCCTCTGCACCTAGGCTGGAGTGCAGTGGTTTGACCACAGCTCACTGCAGGGTAGACCTCCTGAGCTCGAGCAATCCTCCTGCCTCAGCTTCCCGAGTGGCTGGGACTACCAGTGCACACCACCATGCCCAGCTAATTTTTATCATTTTAAAAATAAGACTGTATGTTTTTTAACTATAGAGACCATGTTGTACAATAGATCTCTTGAAATTGTTCTTCCTTTCTGATTGAAATTTTCTATCCATCCACAAACATCTGCCCAACCCCACCCTCAACCCCAGGCTCTGGTAACTACCGTTCTATACCCCCACTTGTACAAAATCACATTTTTTAGATTTCACATGAGTAAGATCTTGAGGTATTTATCTTTGCATGCTTAACATTTCAGTTAACATAATATACTCCAGGTTCAACCATGTTGTTGCAAATGACAGGATTTCCTTTTTATATGCCTCAGTAATTCTCCATTGGGGATAGATATATAATTTTCTTTATCTGTCAATGGACACATAGGTTGATTCCATATCTTAGCTATTGTGAACAATGCTAAACACTTCTCACTGAGGAGTGTTGAAGTCACCAACTATAATAGTGGATTAATCTATTTTTCCTGTTTTAACAGTTTCTGCCTCATAGTGGTTTGAACGATGCTAAAATATACATGAGAGTGTGGATATCTCTTCAACATGCCGATTTCATTTTCTTCGAATATGTAACAAGCGCTGGGATTGCTAGATCTTATGGTAGTTCTATTTTTAATTTTTTGAGGGGCCTCTATACTTTTTTCCATAATGGCTGTACCGATTAACATTCTCATCAACAGTGTGCAGGGGTTTCCTTTACATTCTCACCAACACCAACATTTACAACCTTTACATTCTCACCAACATCTTTACTCTTTTTGATAATGGCTTTGTAACAGGTATAATGTGATATCTCATTTTGATTTTAATTTACAATTCCCTATACCTGTCTTTATATTGAAATAAGTTTTCTTTAGAGAACATACAGTTAGGTCTTGTTTTTTGATCCACTCAATCTGTGTCTTTTCATTGGTGGTTTTGGACCATTGACCGTCCACGTGATGATTGATGTAGCAGATTGATATCTACCACATTTATTTCTGCTTTTCATTTGCTGCCCTTGTTCTTTGTTCGTCCTCCTGTCTTCCATTTGCTTCCCTTTATGGTTTTAATTGAGAATTTTACATGATCCAATTTTCTCTTCTTAGCATATCATTTATTTTCTTTTTATTTTTAAATATTTTAGTAGTTGCCAT
>NW_012115278.1:576300-577624 GCF_000951035.1 Colobus angolensis palliatus
GAAACTTGTTAAATTTTAGAATAGTTTAGATTTACACAGCAATTGCCAAGATAATACAGATCATTTCCTTATGCCTGGCATATAGTTTCCTTTATTGTTAATCCCTTACATTAGTGGGTGATATTTGTCACAATTCATAATTCAGTAGTACACATTATCTTCTCTACAATTCACATTTTATTTAGAATTTTTCTTCTACCTCATGAACACTTGGTGTTTCAGGATCCCCTTCAGGAGACCACATCATGTTTAGAAATCCCATCTCATTAGGTTCCTTCTGCCTGTGACAATTTCTCAGACTTTCCTTGTTATTCATGACATTAACATCCCCAATTTGGGATTTCTCTGACATTTTCCTCATGATTATACTGGAATTGGGTTTGGGGAAGGAAGATCACCGAGAGAAAATGTCATTGTAATCACATCATATCACGGGTGTCTACTATCAACTCGATTCACACGTGTTAACAGTAATTTGACTACCTGGACAAGGTAGCTTTTCTCAGATTTCTTTACTGTAAAATTATTTCTTTCTCCACTCTCCCTGTTTTACTTTTTGAAAATAAGTCAGCATACATAGCACATACTTAAGAACAAGAAATTCATGCTCTACCTCCTTATGAACTGAGTACCTAAAACAAGAGTTGAGAACTCTCTACCATATACAGTTGGCCTGTTCTCCACCATTATTTCATATCATTTATTTATACCATATTGAATATTATATGAAATTGTGTATATTCAGTTTATACCTCCCTTGTAGTCCTTTATTCATTTCATTGCTGAAATTGTTCCATTGTTGGCCACTGGAAGGTCTCTCAGTTGGCTTCTGTATCATTTTGAAATAACCACATTATTTTGGTTAGATTTTGCTTGTTTGGTGGTTCAATTATAAAGATGTTTCGTATTTTCTTACTTTCAGGCACTACATGGTCCTCCAGGCCAATTGTGTTTATTTCGTGCCCAAGCCTAGTACCCATCATTTCTTCAATGGGTCCTAGTTTCTTTTATGGAAAATGCCTTTGAAAACAAAGATACAGACCCAGGTATATTCACTGATACTGGGTCATCTGTTGATTTGAGGAGTAGTCAGCTGACAAAACAATGAAACATACCTGTGTATACTAACCCACACATATACACATATGTGTAAATATTTCCTCATGTGTTCATATATAACTTGATTAAACATAAATTCCTACTAATGTCTCCAGCACTACATTAATATAATATAATATACTGAATATATTATAATATATTCAGTAAAATATAATATAATATAATATGGCCGGGCGCGGTGGCTCAAGCCTGTAATCCCAGCACT
>NW_012115278.1:584544-586465 GCF_000951035.1 Colobus angolensis palliatus
TTTATGGTCTGAAATCACAGAGTATATTCTCCATATCTCATTCCTACCTTCAATGAGGAAATGAGTTCCTGGGATCTGAAGACCTGGAGTGAGAGTTGCAGCTGACCTAGACCACATTTCTCACTTGTAAGATCAGAATAGCAAACATGTATGTACTAGTAATTTGGACACTTGCAATTCAAGAAATCTCACACCTCCCACAGCATACTTCATTCACTCCATGAGAAAAAAACAAACTCACTTAAATCTTCATCTTCAGAAAAAAAAGAAAAGGCAGAGTGGCAGACCAAAAACAAGCCATATGTCAGTCTGGAGTAGGAGTGACCAGTGTCAAAGTGGAAAATGAGGGCTGATGAGCTTTGGTTCTCAGGCTTTAGAGTAAAGATGGTAGATGTAAAACTATCTATCCACCATGGGTTTATACTGATAATTTGGCAGTAAATGAAAGAATAGCGTAATCAGCTGATGTCAGAGTGCTCCTTTTAACAACGTTCAAGTACAGATGCATCTTAAAATTGACATTGTGAAAACAAAGTTTTCCAGAATCTAGTCATAATATGGCTGTCCTTGTCTGCACATGCAGGAACTTGATCTAAAAACCTTTGATTGACGTCTTCCGGTGATACGATCACCATCAAAACTTACAGAGGTGCTGTCAGTAGGTTGAATAGATAATCTCACAAATAGGAGTCTAGGACTCTGTCAAGAAATGTGATGTTACCAAAGTTCCTGGTTAGCAAAGATGATGATAATGTCGGGAAAATCATGGACAGAATGTGTAGGTGATTCTGAAGAGTTTGATCTGAGTGACAGGAATTTTAAGAATGCTGTTGTTAGTGTATTCTGCTTATATTTTCCATCTTTGTCATCACAGAAGTGATGTAAGACTAATACCTACATTTATAGTAGTTGATTTTTCAGTAATAATATAAAATTCTAAGTGATAAGATGTATTGTGCAATAGTCTACGAATTTATTCCTTTATTGTGACACAAAATAATGATGCATTTTACAATTGACTCAAATAATAACTATTTCAATTCCTTAGAAAACACTGTATTAGAAAATGTGGCTTAGTGTTTAGTATAGATGTGCTGTTAGTCTACAGGTTTTAAGTATTATTAGTTCATTCAATTCTCACAACATTTCAAGAGGTAGGCACTATTACCACTCCCAAGTTCCAGTTATGAATCTGAGCTAAAGCCTCACAGGAAAGGAGCAGAAGAACCTGAGCTTGACCTGGTCTGTCTCCAGAATTTTTGTTTACATCAACTATGTTAGAATATCTTTTCTTCTATATGATAAATACATCCTAAGTCTTGTTTCAGAAATCATTCTTTACACAATAGATATGAAATTATTTTTCTCAATTGCAATCTAAATGCTACATAAAATTGTTTTTATATTCAGGTCAATGAACCATCTGGTGATCATTTTGTATGTAATGTGGGGTCAAAGGTCAGATTTTTATTTCCCCTCCCCCCACAGAAGGATATTCAATTTCCTAGAGCACTGACAGAAAAATCAATTTGCCCCCCACTGAACTTTCTTAAATATGTATGTTTGGAGTTTTCCACCAGCCATGGTAGCTCACACCTGAAATCCCAGCAATTTAGGTGGCTGTGATGTGAGGACTGCTTGAGCCCAGGAGTTTCAGAAAGGCCTAGGCAACATAGCGAAACACTGTCTCTACAGAAATAAAAATTTTAGGCTGGGTGCGGTAGCTCACACCTGTAATCCCAGCACTTTGGGAGGCCAAGGTGGGTGGATCACCTGAGGTCAGGTGTTCGAGACCAGCCTGGCCAACACACTGAAACCCCCGTCTCTACCAAAAATACAAAAACTAGCTTGGCATGGCGGTGCATGCCTGTAGTCCTAGCTACTCAGGAGGCTGAGGCAGGAGAATCGCTTGAACCCAGGA
>NW_012115278.1:587480-592737 GCF_000951035.1 Colobus angolensis palliatus
TGAGACTCTGTCTCAAAAAAAAAAAAAAAAAAAAAAAAGACGCTGTAGTAGGAAATGTGCATTACTCTATTGAAATCCACAAAATGCATGAGCATACAACCTAAATTTAAATGGTAATTGAAGGTTTTCTGGAAGAGGCAATTTATGATTGAATAGATGAAGAATAAGTAGCTGAAAACCATGTAAATTAGAGCTAATAAATACAAAAGATCACTAGTATTGAGGTAGAGAATGGGAGTGTAGAGAATGCAAAAAAAACTGAGACATCGCAAGGAGAGCAGCAATTTCAGTACACTTGAAGGAAGCTAGAAATAGATATACAAATTTCAGTACACTTGAAGGAAGCTAGAAAATATATACCAGGGCTAGATTTTTAAGATATTTAATGTCGTGTCAATGTGTTGGTATTTTATAATCTTCTGTAGTTCCAGATATTAGCTAGGGTGTGCTCACTTAGGAACACAGCTGTTGAAATTGTAAATGAGAATTTGGGTCTCATACATTTGAAGAAAAAATTATATGAGGCTTAGGTTCAGATTCTGTACAGACAAAGGAAAAGTATGGGTGGGGAAAATAGCCTGAGGTCCAGGAAAAATGGCCACAGAAAATTTTCGTATTTTCAGATAAAATCTACTCTTCACGTTAGACCTCCCTATGAAAGATGCTGGTTCAATAATAAACTCTCCACCTGGAAAAGGACATTTAAGCTCCAAATCCAGGTTGCTTTCATGCCTGGAAGTCACCTTATTTGTACTTCAGAAGCACGTGCTACACTAGCTTTAGGGAATGAGGAACCCTGCGCTGACAGTGCCATCTAGCATCAACAGAAACAGGAACCAATGGCAACCTTAATAAGTACAGAAAAAAAGGTGGGGTCCAGGAACCAAGAATGACTGCTCGTTTGAGCAGGATTTTTACAATTTACTTAAAAACTTAAACATGATGCATAAATAATGTAACGTAGGCCGGGCGCGGTGGCTGACGCCTGTAATCCCAGCACTTTGGGAGGCCCAGACGGGTGGATCACCTGAGGTCAGGAGTTCAAGACCAGACTGGTCAACATGGTGAAACCTCATCTTTACAAAACACACACAGACACACACACACACACACAAACGCCGGGCGCACTGGCACGCGCCTGTAATCCCAGTTACTCGGGAGGCTGGGGCAGGAGAATCGCTTGAACCCGGGAGGAGGATGTTGTGGTTAAACCAAGATCAGGCCACTGCCTGGGCAACAAAGCGAAACTCCGTCTAAAAAAAAAAAAAATGCAATCTAATAATGCCCATCAACGATACAGGAAGCCTGGCCCATGCTCACTTTCCCAGTCACCTGCTGTTAAGTAGTGCACGGGATAAAGGACTATGTGAGTGCTAGTGGCTGATTCTTTCACTTACAAACATGGATGGACACGATTGTGTTAACATGGGCAAACACGTAAAATCTGATTGTAAAACTAGTTGACGCTGAACTGTGACACAGTAAATCCTTGAGGAACTGTGTGTTTCCATACATATATTCGGTCCCACTACAGTTCACAAGATGAAGGGACTTCTTAGGTTAAAGCCTTGAAAAGTTATTCTTTAAAACATTTTCCAATCTGATAAGAGAGATCCGGCGTATTCGCGCAAGTCTCCGTGGCGGGTCCGGGGCTCCTGAAGCCCGCGGGTCTCGCTGGTGCCACCACAGCTATTAGAGCGACCACCGCGGATACTCAGCCCGCAGGAAATGCGCCATCGTTCCGAGCGGCTGACAAACCCGCAGTGCGCTATGGGAAGGTCACCTGACAGTTGGGGAGAACGGCAGCCCGCGGGGGCCGATCTTCTGCGCGCCTGCACAGCGCAGGCGGAATTGGGAGGCCGCTTCCCCTCCCGGTTTCCGTTTCCGCGCGCCCCAAGGGTCCGTTCCGCTTATGGCGGCCGCCAGGAGTCTCCCTTCCTTCGCAAGCGTTAAAAATTTCCTTTCTAGGCTTCGTATAATTGTTCTGGTCTTGCACTTTATATTTGCATTAACCTTGGGTTTGCTTGTTGTTTTCCCATAAAGTTTGTATTGTGGTATTTCTATAACATCCCCTCCTCTTGTTATATAAACATTGACCTGTAATTGTATACCCTTCCCTCTCAATATTAACAATTTTATCTTCTTTGCATTCTTTGAAAAAAAGAAATCCTTTTCAAAAATACTGAACTTGTCATTTTTAAGAAATCAGATACTACTTTAATCATTTATATACTGTCTTTAAAATTCTCTCTATATTTTCTCTATTGTTTATCTTTTCCAGTAATATATCTTTAATATGAGAGGACTTGTGGAGGCTTCAAGGTCACACTTTCAAAACCCAGAGTTTTAGTATCTCATTATAGAATATTTGTAGTTTAAGAAAAATTATACAAGGTTGAAAGAATTTTCACAAATACATTTTTTAAATAGCTGCTAGTCCTCCAGAATGCATAAGGACAATACTACTTTCAGCTAGTACTTTTTAAGTGATTATTTTCTGCCTCATATTCTTTTGAAATTATGCATTCAGGCCTGGCACGGTGGCTCACACCTGTAATCCTAGTACTTTGGGCGGCGGAGGCGGGCAGATTGGCTGAGCTCAGGGGTTCGAGACCAGCCTGGGCAACACAGTGAAATCCTGTCTCTACTAAAATACAAAATAAATTATCCAAGCGTGAAGGTGTTCGCCTGTAGTCCCAGCTACTCGGGAGGCTGAGGCAGGAGAATTGCTTGAACCTGGGAGGCGAAGGTTGCAGTGAGCCCAGATCGTGCCACTGCACTCTAGCCTGGAGTACAGAGCGAGATTCCGTCTCTTCAAAAAAAAAAAAAAAAGAAAAGAAATTATGCATTTAATTGAAGCCCAGAAAATATACGTGTAATGTGTTCTATGAAATGAAACATTGTTTAGATGAGAAAATAAACGTAAAATGTATTTGCCTTTTCAAAGCAGCAATTAGTGGCGAAGTGTGAACACAAAACCAGTCTTCTTTCTGCAGAGACCATGTCCGTCACCCTTGTGCTGGAATGAACAACATCACATATTTTTTTGTTTGCATATGGCCTGAGGGTCAAATTCTGCCCAGCATGTTTGCTTTCTTTTTTAAATAAATATTTTTGGAACACAGCTATGCTGTTCATTTTTGTATTGCTGATAGCTGCCTTAATGCTACAATGGCAGTAGTTGCAAAAGAGACAGAATGACCTGTAAAACCAAAATTATATACTCTCTAGCCTTCTTGCCACCCAGTGTTCTGTCTGGTGTTAGGGCAATTAAGTCTTTGGTATGTTAATTTGGGTGAGATTCACACTTGGGCTGTTGGGGAGGAGTGGGTGAACCTGTGAGTTAATCAGCAACTCCAAGAGGTCCATTTCCCAAGCATCTTTCTTTCCGTAACTTCACGATAATTTTGGTTTCCTTTTGTCTCCTCTGGCCATTATTTTTCTACTTCTGGGGTAGAGAGAAAAAGGAAAACGATGAGGTTGGACCCACCATCTTGGACCTTTAATGACTCCTAGCAGAGAAAGGTTTTCCAACTCTTAGTTTTTGTTCTTGTGAACTCCCTGAGTGACCACTGTCATTATGACAACAGGATGGCCTGAGAGATGGAGTAGAAGAGATTGGAGAAAAAGGTGACAGAGTGAGACTCTGTCTCAAAAAGAGGGGGATGGTGGTGGAGGGATGGGAGGAAAGGGGAATTCTTCACTCGATGAGTTCCGTTTTCATTCCTTGGACTAGAAGACTTTTCCTGGAGCCCTCAGTCTGCACCACAGACTCACTTCCGGGTTTCTGCCTGTCTTAAGTTCAGGCCTGGGGATAAGTGAGAGGTAAAAGTTAAAATTCATCACCAATTTAGTAGTACTTCACAATCCAGTGTTATTCCTTCGTTTCCCTGTTACTACTTAGTCCTCAAACAGCTCTTCCATACGTTTTATCCAAGTTTTATAGCTATATTCAGTAGGAGAGACAAGGCAGAAAATACTTTATCTTTCATGAAAATGGAACCCTAATGGGAACCTGATGAATCTTTTTAATTGAAGCCAAAATAAAAAAAGAAATTAATATGTGCTCACAAATTCATATTTATACTCACAAAATATGACATTCAACCCAAGTTATTCATTTTGGTATTTATGTCTTCTTTGTGAGACAGAGTCTTGCTCTGTTGTCCAGGCTGGAGTGGAATGGCACGATCTCGGCTCACTGCAACCTCTGTCTTCAGGGTTCAAGCGATTCTTGTGCCTCACTATGGGGTCTTACTACGTTGCCCAGGCTGGTCTCGAACTTCTTGACTCAAGTGATCCTCCTGCCGTCGCCTCCCACAGTGCTGGGATTACAGGCATAAGCCACCACACCTGGCCCCAAAGAATTTTAATCTTCAAAAAAACAAAATCATATTTGCTGTCCCCATGTGACATTTGAATAATGACGGTTGATACAACTTTACATTTCACTTTTATGAACTAAAAAAATTGAGCCTCCACAGGGCAAGTTCTCTGCTCTGCCTGGAAGATAGGCAGGTGTTCAGAGCATAGAAAGATACTGCTGCCCCAGGTAATGCAGTCAAGAGGGAATTCAAGCATATGGAGTTGATTTTCATTGCTATCAAAAGAGTGTGGTTTAAAAAGTCACAGTAAGAGCCAAGTGTGGTGGCTCATGCCTGTAATCTCAGCACTTTGGGAGGCCAAGGCGGGCGGATCACCTGAGGTCAGGAGTTTCAGACCAGCCTGGCCAACGTGGTGAAACCCGTCTCTACTAAAAATACAAAAAAAAAAAAAAAACAATTAGCTGGGCATGGTGGTGGGCACCTGTAATCCCAGCTACTTGGGAGGCTGAGACAGGAGAATTGCTTGAACCTGGGAGGCAGAGGCTGCAGTGAGCCGAGATTGTACCACTGCATTCCAGCCTGCGCAACAAGAGCGAAACTCCGTCTCGAAAGAGAGAGATCACAGTAAGGCACCCTACCTGACTCAAACAAAAATTTAAAAAGTCATTGTGTTCCAGCATAGGCCTGATAATTTAAAAATCGAAGAACCGTGGAAATATTAACAATTACATAAAGCAGATCTAGATTTTGAAGTCATTTCATGCTATATTAATGAGTTCTGGGTTTATTAACTATTCCTCTGCTTTATTTGGTGTATCAGTTTTAGGAATACTGTATATATAATTGTCAAGTCTTTCGTCTGAAAGGTGCCAAAACAAAGCCTGGCTTTAGGATCAGATCCTGGGCAGGCAAAAGAGAGATAGAGGCAGAAT
>NW_012115278.1:595388-601276 GCF_000951035.1 Colobus angolensis palliatus
TATATATAGTAAGCTGAAATGCATTTAATATACCTAATCTATTGAATATCATTGCTTGGCCCAGCCTTGAGCACTTAAATGTGCTCAAAACACTTTAGCCTATGGTTGGGCAAAATCATCAAACACAAAGTGTATTTTATAATAAAGTGTTGAATATCTCGTGTAACTCATTGAATACTGAAAGTGAAAAACAAAACGGTTGTGTGAATTCTCAAAGTTCAGTTTCTACTGAATGCTTATCACTTTCATACCATCATAAAGTTGAAAAATTGTAAATTGAACCATCTTAAGTTGAGTACCATCTGTACTGTGAAATTCCAACTTCTGGATAGTCAAGAAGGAAGCCAGGGAAATTTGAAATCAGAGGCTTTGCAGCCAACTAAACACAGAGGCCAAGCATATTCCTTGGATGATCTGTGGTGGACCGTCTCTGCGAAGATGTGCCCCATTAGCATGCACAGCCCTGTACATACACAAAACCTGCAGGAAAGGCACCTTGGCCAGAGCCTCAGGCTCACCCTAATGCAGTGTAGAAAGGTCATTTGGCTGTCTGGGAGGATAGTAGCCCACAGGGGCTGAAGCTGGGCACACCCACTGGGTATAGATGGCTCAGGGCCAGTTTTATAATCCCTACCTCCTCAAAAAACACACTCCGCTCTTGACCATTGCACTGCAACCTCTGTCCCTGCATCCTCTACCGGGTGCACACCTACAATTGCACTTTGGATAATAACAGGCATCGCTGGCAATATCTTACACTCTTATTTCAGATAAAGGCTTGAAAAACATATGTGCAATTATATCTGTGCTGCTTTGTGGATATATGTTTTATTATATTCACTATATGATTATAATAATATTAGTTACTACTAGTATTTATCAAGAATGTAGGGCTGAAGCTGGGCTCAGTGGCTCATGCCTGTAATTCCAGCATTTTGGGAGGCTGAGGCAGGTGTATTACTTGAGGTCAGGAATTCAAGACCAGCCTGGCCAACATGGCGAAACCTGGTCTCTACTAAAAATACAAAAATTAGCCGGGCATGGTGACTCATGCCTGTTGTCTCAGCTACTTGGGAGACTGAGGCACGAGAATCGCTTGAGCCTGGGAGGTGAAGGTTGCAGTGAGCTGAGATTGTGTCGTTGCACTCCAGCCAGGGCAACAGAGCACCACTCTGTCTTAAAAAAAAAAAAAAAAAAAAAGAAAAAAAAAAAAAAAAAAAGAAGAAGAAGAAGAAAAAAGAATGTAGGGCTGGGCATGGTGGCTCACGCCTGTAATCCCAGCATTTTGGTAGGCCGAGGCAGCAAGATTGCTTGAGCTCAGGAGTTCAAGACCAGCCTGGGCAACATGGCAAAACACCGCCTCTACAAAAAAAAAAAGAAAAATTCTGTGTGTGTGTGTATGTGTGTGTATTGTGTGTGTATATGTATGTGTGTGTATGTGTGTATATGTATATATATTTGTGTGTGTATGTGTGTATATATGTGTGTATATGTATATATGTGTGTGTATGTGTGTATATATATGTGTGTGTGTGTGTGTATACATGTCAGGCATGGTGGCACATGCCTGTGGTCCCAGATACTTTAGAGGCTGAGGTGGGAGGATTGCTTGAGCCCAGAAGGTTGAGGCTGCAATGAGGCATGATGGATCCATTGCACTTTAGCTGGGGTGAAAGAGCAAGACCCTGTCTCAAAACACAAACAAACAAAAAGGGTGTAGTATATTCCTGGTATTGACCGTGTTTTTCATAGTTTAAGTAAGACTTGGTGTAAAGATATGCATTGTGTAGTATAAATGCACAGAGAGGAAAGGAGAGATTGGGTACAAATTCAGGAAGGCACGAAGTATTGATGTCATGACACTTAGCCCATCCTTGCTTTGCATAAACCACGTTTCTCACCACTGTGCTGGTGTATACACCAGCATGATCTTCTTAAGCCTTGGATAATTTGGTGTGGTTGGCTTTCTTTTGGATTCTTTTAAATTTTGTTCTCTTAAAACTTTCTGTGGTGTTTCATATTCATAGGCCACGGTTACTTTCCATTTATTATACTTTTATGTATTTTTTTTCTTATGTTGGTATGAGAAACAATGTTGGAATAATCATGCCTAGACATAACTAAGCCAACGTCAAAATGTTTGTAGGGGAGACTCATAGTGTTGCCAGAAAAAGGGGCCCTGACCCAGACCCCGAAAGAGGGTTCTTGGATTTCTAGCAGGAAGGAAAACAAGGTGAGACGCAGAGTGCACTGGAAAGAGAGAGTTTGTTGAAAGCTACTCAACTATAGAGCACAGCATCCTCAGACAGCAGGAGGAGAAATGCCTTGTATTTAAGTTTTTCTTATGTAAGCGTCTTGTCTATGTAAAGACTAAACTAAACTCTGTCTACGTGCAGGTGGGTTGACAGCATGACAAAATTTACTATTCTGTTGATTTAAAGAAAATGGTCCTTGACATTTTATTAAGTACATCAAAGCCGTAACTGTAAGTAATTTGAAAGCACATATTGTTATGGGTATTGGGACATCTGGATTTTGTGTTGTAGGAGTGTGTCCTTGCACCAGTAGCCTAGGTATTGTTAAGCTGTTTCCTCAATTATAAACATGACTGTGGGTTTTGACCAGCAAGGAATGTGCCTTAGTTAATCTCAAGATGGAGCTGAACTTAAAATGCCATTACTTTGACTCTAACCAGCTCCTGCTTCTCTAACAATAGGGTCAAAAGGTGTTCTTTAAAATCTTCCTAGACATTGCCAAATTGCATGATTATCTTTGGCTCATTTTTCTACATAGACTTGGAAACAGTTTTATGTTTATAAATATGTATCACCTCATTTATAAATTTGTTTGAATAATTTAACCATTTTGCTTTCCTTGGCTGTTTTGCTACTCTCTATTTTCCTTGCCTGAGTCTTTCCCACATCTCTGCAACATTGTAGCATTTCCCACACCTAAAACCAAAGAGGGACAAGCAAGCCAGTGGAGAGAGCAGAGGCTGATGAGAAGGAAGGATTTTCAAGGAAGGAATCTGAGGCCGTGTGCGTGTGTGTGTCTGGGGTGTGAGTATTGTTATTAGAGTGTTGCCCACCTGTTGCATGGCCATATTTTTACTATCAGGATATAGAACACACTTACTACAAGTGCATACAGATGAAATGAGTTTATTTTTCATATGCATTTCAGAATAATAGTGTGAAGAGACCAGAACTCTTCTTCAAAGTTGAAGAATGTCCTCATGGATCCAGCATCCGTCTGCTTTCTGTTTTTGCATTCTCAGTGGATAGCCTCACTCTCTTTCTCCAATTTTGGAGGATGTGTCAAAAATTCTCTTCTTATCCAAACATTAGTCAGGCTGCGGAACGTTCTCCTGACTTCATCCATGCACTTTCTTGTAAAATGTAGTTTTAGCAAGAACACTGCTATGTTAGTTTAGCAAGACTCCCACACCTTAGATAACTGATCACCTTCAATATCTTATCAGGTTCCTCATCCTCCACCATCCCTTAAGTGATCATCCCAGCTTGTCTTCAGTGAGAATCCTGTTAGATCAGTTTAGCCAGAATCCCTCTTGCCCCTGATGTTAATTCTTAGTAATTTTCCAACCACTAGTCCCCACCCTATTCCTTGGGTATAAATTGCCACGTGCCCATGCTGTACTTAGAGTTACTTAAAGAGCTGAGTCTAACTCTCTCCCACACTGCACGACCCCATTACGGCGGTCCCTAAATCTATTGCAGTGGTCCTGAATAAAGTTTTCCTTACTGTGCATTAACAAGTATCATTGAAAATTATTTTTTTCTTTAACAGATACTTGGACGAAGGCAATTGGGACTCCCATCAAATCTCCACGCAGCTAGCAGCCACGTGGGGTACTTCTCCAGGTAAGGATTGTCCCTGTTCCACTTACATTCCTGTCAGTAAAATGGTAGGTTCAGTGTCAGGCTTTATCATTTTCCTCAGGAGATACCCATCTGATATTCAGTCAGCCATCAGATGGGTTCAGCCATAGCACACATTAGCTGTGACATGACATCGTTTATGACAATGACTGTGAGCAGAGTTGCACACCTGAAAAGGGACTCAATTAAAATTAACATTCATTTTAGTGATTTCTCATATGCATTTATGATTTCTATTTTCCAAAACCCCTAATGTTACATTTCTTCTTCACATGTTAGATATGAACAAAGTAAGACTAACTGTAGCCGCATCCTCTTTACTTGGGACCCTACCCAAAGTGGCAGGAATGGGATGTAAAGTGACATAATCAGAGACCGTCAAACTGGCTTTTAATCATTAAGTATCATTGTCATCTCAAAGCAATTGGCATAGTTGCTGACCCCTTAAATGTCCTTTCTCCGTCTTATCGTCTCCTTTGTTCCCTGTATCATCTTCTGGTCCTGTAGCACTACATCCCCAGGAGCACACACTGAGGTGTTTGTTTGTTTGTTTGTTTTGAGACGGAGTCTCACTCTGTTGCCAAGACTGGAGTGCAGTGGCACGATCTCAGCTCACCGCAACCTCTGCCTCTCGGGTTCGAGCAATTCTCCTGCCTCAGGCTCCCATGTAGCTGGGATTACCGGCATGTGCCACCATGCCTGGTTAATGTTTGTATTTTTAGTAGACACAAGGTTTCACCATGTTGGCCAGGCTGCTCTTGAACTCCTGACCTCAGGTTATGCTCCCACCTTGGCCTCCCAAAGTGCCGAGATTACCAGTGTGAGCCACCGCACCTGGCCTCACTGAGTCTTTTTTTTTTTTTTTTTGAGACGGAGTCTCGCTCTGTTGCCCAGGCTGGAGTGCAGTGGCCAGATCTCAGCTCACTGCAAGCTCCGCCTCCCGGGTTCATGCCATTCTCCTGCCTTAGCCTCCCAAGTAGCTGGGACTACAGGCTCCCGCCACCTCGCCTGGCTAGTTTTTTGTATTTTTTTTAGTAGAGACGGGGTTTCACCGTGTTAACCAGGATGGTCTCGATCTCCTGACCTCGTGATCCACCCATCTCAGCCTCCCAAAGTGCTGGGATTACAGGCTTGAGCCACCACGCCCGGCCAAGAAATGACTTTTTTTAATTGTTTTTTTTGAGATGGAGTCTTGCTCTGTTGCCCAGGCTAGAATGCAGTGGTACAATCTCGACTCACTGCAACCTCCGCCTCTCGGGTTCAAGTCATTCTCCTGCCTCAGCCTCTCAAGTAGCTGGGATTACAGGCACCCGCCACCATGTCCAGCTAATTTTTGTATTTTTAGTAGAGACGGGTTTCACCGTCTTGCCCAGGCTGGTCTCAAACTCCCGACCTCGTGATCCACTGCCTCGGGCTCCCAAAGTGCTGTGATTACAGGTGTGAGCCACCACGCCTGGCCAGGAATGACTTTCAACTATATTTTCTTAACCATGTATTCCTACACAACATCAGTTTTGTAATAGTTTATTTTCGTTTTGTTTTGTAATTTTTTTCTTTTATTGTAAAGAAAGAAGTACATTGTTTCAGTCTGTAAGAATGCAAAAGTAATAATCAGAGGTTTATCACACCTTAACAAAAAGGGACCTTATTTTCTAAGATGTTGCTGCATTCAGTCCCTTTCTTGGTATGGTAAAAGCACCAATCAGCCAGGGAGGTGACTATAAATACAGAAGAGAAGTTTCCTACAAAGAGTCAACCATGTTACCCCACTTACTGACTTAATTATAATATATGGAACCTGGCACAATTAACCTTAGTTTCCTTGTATACACAAGAACAACAATGTACTGCAATCAATATAGGCAGATACAGGCTTTTAAAGTTCTGAGAAGCAGCAAGTAAGTTCATAATTTACTAAGATCCTTGACATTTTTCTGTTTCTGTGAAATTTTATGTGTCTGTGAGAAGTTTCTTTTATTTTTTTTTTTT
>NW_012115278.1:602282-603603 GCF_000951035.1 Colobus angolensis palliatus
CGGGCGCGGTGGCAGGCGCCTGTAGTCCCAGCTACTCGGGAGACTGAGGCAGGAGAATCACTTGAACCCGGGAGGTGGAGATTGCAGTGAGCTGACATTGCACCTCTGCACTCCAGCCTGGGCGAGATTGAGACTCCATTTCAAAAAAAAAAAAGGGGGGATATCCCCAACTGCAGTGCCCTCGCATACTGAGTGTTTTAAGCTGAAGGAAATTGAGAAAACCACAGAAGCAGGAAGGCCACTCTCTGACTTGCTCCCACTTTTCTCCCCTGAAACAGGTCATAAAAGAATTAACTGCCCTACCTGTCCTGAAAGTAGGTCATAATGAGACCCTTATTTTGGAGGAGTTCTGCCCTATACCTGGACGCCAACAAAGATCTGAACAAACAGGTCTTGTGAATTTCTCCCCAGATAATTACCATTAGATGATACCCTTTGTTCCCAAAGCTATTTCT
Source organism: Colobus angolensis palliatus (assembly GCF_000951035.1). Taxonomy (NCBI): domain Eukaryota; kingdom Metazoa; phylum Chordata; class Mammalia; order Primates; family Cercopithecidae; genus Colobus; species Colobus angolensis. Next base: position 602,738 of record NW_012115278.1, read on the forward strand.
TCAAAACTGTCCATAAAAATACACCTATCCAGCCGGGCACAGTGGCTCGCACCTGTAATCCCAGTACTTTGGGAGGCTGAGGCGGATGGATCATGAAGTCACGAGTTCAAGACCAGCCTGACCAACATGGTGAAACCCCGTCTCTACTAAAGATACAAAAAAACAATTAGCTGGGTGTGGTGGCACAAGCCTGCAATTGCAGCTATTCAGAAGGCTGAGGCAGGAGAATCCCTCGAACCTGGGAGGTGGAGATTGCAGTGAACCTAGATCGTGCCATTGCACTCCAGCCTGGGCAACAGAGTGAGACTCTGTCTCAAAATAAAACAAAACAAACAAACAAACAAAAAACACCTATCCCTTGGCCTTTGCGTCTTGATTTCTGAAGACTCACAGGTCATGTAAAACTTGCATTAAGTAAACATATTATATTTTCTCTTGTTAATCTGTCTTTTGTTATCAGGATCTCAGCCATGATGTATTTTGGGTTGTCAGGAATAATCACAACATGTGAAGAAATAGATAAAATGCCATTTTAAAAATTATTATTATTATTATTATTTTTTGATACAGAGTCTCGTTCTGTCACACAGGCTGCAGTGCAGTGGCACGATCTTGGCTGACTGCAACCTCCACCTCCTAGGTTCAAACACTTCTTGTGACTCAGCCTCCCCAGTAGCTGGGATTAGAGGCACGCACCATCACGCTTGGCTAATGTTTGTATTTTTAGTAGAGATGGGGTCTTGCTATGTTGGCCAGGCTAGCCTGGGACTCCTGGCCTCAAGTGATCTGCCCGCCTTGGCCTCCTTAAATGCTGGGATTACAGGTGTGTAATGGCCTTTTTTTTTTTTGAGACAAAGTCTCAAAAT
>NW_012115278.1:607933-614881 GCF_000951035.1 Colobus angolensis palliatus
ATTCTCCTGCTTCAGCCTCCCAAGTAGATGGGATTATAGGCACCCACCACCACGCCCAGCTAATTTTTGTATTTTTAGTAGAGATGGGATTTCACCATGTTGATCAGGCTGGTTTCAAACTCCTGACCTCAGGTTATCCACTCGCCTCAGCCTCCCAAAGTGTTGGGATTACAGGCATGAGCCACCGTACCAGGCAAATGTCTTTTAAGATATTTTATTAATTAATTTGGTAATACCATCAGAGGTAGAAAAATTTCACACAGATAGAGACACATACATAAACATACAGGCAAATATCAAAACAGATCTTCTAGCTATCATTCTAAAATCTTAGCCATGAATTAGAAACACATAGTAACACGAAGTCACTGTTTTATATAAAACAATTATCTCTCGTATTTTCTCCATTTCATATTTTTTCCCTATTGTCCCTGGTAAATGGGACAAATTAAGGCTACCTACTAAATATTAGGCCTAATGCTTTTTACCAGTATTCGTGGAGAAGGTTTTTAAGATCTTCATTTGCCCTGTGAAGCCCTTTGGAAGGCTAAATTTTAAATGAGTCACTGCAAAGACATGTGACAGCTATCAGAATGTCTCCACCACCCATCTGAGTGGATAAAATCTCCAGTCTATTTCCAAATAATCTTTTTTTTCCTCTTCAGCCTTGGTACTTACTTTTGGAGGACTCTGAGTCCCTTGACAGCAGGGTGGACTAAAGTTTAAGAGAAGAAGTCTGGGCTGGGCGCGGTGGCTCAAGCCTGTAATCCCAGCACTTTGGGAGGCCCAGGCGGGAGGATCACGAGGTCAGGAGATCGAGACCATCCTGGCTAACACAGTGAAACCCCGTCTCTACCAAAAAAAAAAATACAAAAAACTAGCCAGGCAAGGTGGTGGAACCCGTAATCCCAACTACTCGGGAGGCTGAGGCAGGAGAATGGCGTGAACCCGGGAGGCGGAGCTTGCAGTGAGCCGAGATCACGCCACTGCACTCCAGCCTGGGCAACAGAGCAAGACTCCATCTCAAAAAAAAAAAAAAAAAAAAAAAAGAGAAGAAGTCTGACAGTCTGACAGGGGAGGAAGAGAGAGAGATGGAGAAGGTAGGAGTTTGAAGGGATCATATCCAGGATTCAAGGGAACGAATAGAAGATTGAAGGCGGCAAGAGTAGGAAGGAGGAACGGAAAGAGTGAGAAGGAAGAGGTCTTAAAGGAACCAGCGGGGGGAGATATTAAATTCCCCAGAGAGGCCAGTGACGCTCCAAATTATCCTTAGCAAAATCAGGCCAGGTGTGGAGGAGCACTTGAAGTCGGGAGTTTGAGAGCAGCCTGGTCAACATGGTGAAACCCCATCTCTACTAAAAATACAAAAATTAGCTGGGTGTGGTGGCACACGCCTGTAATCCCAGCTACTCAGGAGGCTGAGGCAGGAGAATCCCACCTTCCAGATGGGAGGTGGAAGCTGCAGTAAGCCGAGATAGCGCCACTGTACTCCAGCCTAGGCGACAGAATGAGCCTCCATCTCATTCATAAATAAATAAATAAATAAATAAATAAATAACCTTAACAAAATCATGCCAAAAAGAGGGAGGTAAGCAGAGTTGTGAAAGCATATAGCCAACAGAGGTTCAAGAAAAGGGTTTTTGTCAATTGATAAGTTTCATGGGAAGATCGGGATCAAAAGGAGAGAACAGAGAAGCCTTAAGGGAATTGTTCCTATTGGCTGGGTGTGGCGGCTCACGCCTGTAATCCCAACACTTTGGGAAGCCAAGACAGGCGGATCATCTGAGGTCAGGAGTTCAAGACCAGCCTGACTAGCATGGTGAAACCCCATCTCTACTAAAAATACAAAAGTTAGCCGGGCGTAGAGGCGCACACCTGTAATCCCAGCTATTTGGGAGGCTGAGGCAGGAGAAATGCTTGAATCCGGGAGGCAGAGGTTTCTGTGGGCCGAAATCGAGCCACTGCACTCCAGCCTGGGCGACAGAGTGAGACTCTGTCTAAAAAAAAAAAAAAGAAAATTGTTCCTGTAAGTCTGTAACTATCAGCTTCCCATTAGGACAACTATTGATCATAGAGGTCTTAAAAAATCCTTTCAGGCTGGGTGCCGTGGCTCATGCCTGTAATCCCAGCACATTGGGAACCTAGGCAGTAGCATTGGTTGAGCCCAGGAGTGCCACACCAGCCTGGGCAACGTAGTGAAACCTCATCTTCACTAAAAATAGACAAAATTAGCTGGGTGTGGTAGCATACTCCTGTAGTTTCTGCTACTCAGGAGGCTGAGGTGAGAGGATCGCCTGAGCCCAGGAGGTCAAGGCTGCAGTAAGCTGTGATTGCACCACTGCACTCCAGCCTGGGTGACACAGCAAGACACCATCTCAAACATATATAAAATTTTTCAAATATCTTACCAGGTTTTGGTCAAGAGAAAAAGTAAATATTCCTGATAGCACAGTCCCATTAAAAAAAAAAAATGTACCCATTACAAGAGACTTGGAACCAAAATCCATAGATTCTTTCATGGTTCTTTATTGATATGGTGATAGGGTTTTCATATTCATGTGTGAGATGTGCCTCCCTCAGTCCTTGTTATGACATCATTATGTATCTGGCATGACAAAAAGAAAAAGAGAAAAAAGGTGGAGAAAGGTAAAAAATAAGAAAAGAAAAAATGAAGGAAAAAGGAAAAAAACCAAATCCATAAGACTTTTATGAGTTACCCGTAAATGCAGAGGCATCTTCAAAGAGGGTGCAAAAAATGTAGCCCTCTGAAGATGCCACACCACTCTCAAAGGTAGCCAAAAGAAAGGCAGGCCTAGACAGTCCCCCTGAGAGCTGGCAGTAGATGTTAGCTGCAAATGGGTTGCAACCCACATGTCTGTCCAGCTGTATTCCCACAGCCCCCCAACCTGATGGTTGGCTGCCGGCACACACAAGAACCAACAACTCGTATGTCCCGTCAAGTGGAAAACTTGACACAAATTCTTGACACAAAATGACGGAAACAGAAAAGCAATAGCTGCTCCTGGGAGGGAAGGGATCAATAACCAATAGGCACCACGAAACCAAACTAGTCACAATCTAGATAACGAATTTTGTAATTTTTTTCCTGTCCATCTGCATTGGGAAAATAAGGGACAAGGAGGTTTTACTTTCTTCTCTTGACCAGGAACTACTAACTGAGATCTGGGAGAGCTGACTTTGGTGAAAATTCTCACCTTGCATAGGCTTGTGTCTGTTTTCCAGAATCCCACCTCAGACTCCAGAGTGAAGTGTCCCACCTGTCCCCTTCTCATGGCCAGAAACTTCTACCTTTCTCATTCCTTTGCTTGTACACCTGTAACAAGAGACAGATGAATGAGAGTAAAGTTGATTTACTGTATGTTTTATGTGACATGAGTCTTCATAAGAAAACAAAGCCTAAAAGAAACAGTTAAACCTGAGTATTTTTTTTTTTGCTGGTTTGATGAAGAGTGAAGGGTCATGGAGAAATGTAATGGGACCAAAAGGTGTCAGCTAAGTGTAATACATGGGGGAAAACAGCAAGGGCTATTCGTTCAGTGTCCCTGTGTCTTCAGAGATGGAGATCTTTTCTTCGGGGTAGAGCATGGCAGCTCTCCTAGGAGGGTTTTATCACTTGCTTCAGCAGAAGGTCAAAAAGCCCTTCCCAGGTTTTATGACCTGTTTCAGGGAAAGGTGAGAAAGTCCTTCCTACATATTTGGTTTCTAAAATTCCTTCAGCTTAAAATGTTAATTATGCCAAGTTTCCATACGTTGGGGTAGCATGTCCTGAATATATAGTCAGAGCATTACGGAAAAAATACACACACACACACACACACACACACACATACACACACACATACACACACACACACGAGGACAGCACATTCCCTATGACTATCTTAAAGTTGATTAACCTCAAACGTTTAATTCTGGATGACTGCGTCAAAAAGAGAATTGAAATTGCCATCGCATATCTGGTCAAGCTGAAAGATGGCATTTGGTATTGGAAATTGATGGCTGCTGGTCATTGAACACCCATTTCTCAGTTACATATCTGGCCCATGAGATAAGAATGCTAAACTGTATAAACAAGACACCTCAATATGAAAACATTCTGCCATTACAAAGGTATTCTCTTTGTGTTACTCTGCATTCTCTCCCAGCCCTGTAGCAATTTATCCTTTGTCCATACATTGAAGATTTGTTTACACCTACTCTTGGCCTTCCTGAATATCCTCTGCTCCAGTAGAGCCTTAAGCCAAGGGTAGGAATGACAAGACAGACTCTATATTTGCAGAACACCACATGGTCACAGCGATGCACGTGGAAAGGAAGGTATGAGAACAAGGTCTTTCAAGCCAGATTTGGACTATGTTTGTATTAAAGGTGTTATTCCCATGTAAGACCTTAAGACATAATACTAATAATAATTCAGCTATGAAAGATTCATGTTGAGTTCTACTTGCGTGGGCAAGCTGTTAGGTAGAAGTTAAGGACACACAGAACACGTAAGTTCTTTCTAGGTACATCCTTAGCTGAGCAGAATTGCAACCCAAGTTACAACAGGACAAACTTGATGAAGCAGGAAATGACCAGCTGGTCTGATGGGAGATAGGATGTGGCCCTAAAGTACAGTAGATGGTGACTGAAGCGTGGTGACAGTAGTGGAAACACCTCAGGGTGACCCACAATTAGTCACTCTCTTATGCAGTCCCGTTTCCTGGGGTGTGGGAAGAACCTGCCAATAGCATGTGTCAAAGGATATCGTTACTGTGTTTATACTATGTTAAGTGTCAAAAGTGAAGATATAATGCACATGTAATTAAAGTAATCAGTTGACTTTGAGTTCATTAAAAGGCAGAAGCCTATGTGAACCTCCCCTTATCAGATGAGCCATTTAAAATGGCTCCTAGGCCTTCCCTGATGTCGGGCAAAATAGAAAAGACTCGGTCTCTTCATTGTAGCCTTTGAAGAAGCAAGCTGCCATGAATTCTATAGCCATTGGAAAATGAATTCTGCCAACAAGCAAATGAGCTTAAAAAGTAACACAGAGTCTGGGCACAGTGACTCATGCCTGTAATCCCATCACTTTGGGAGGCCGAGGTGGGTAGATTGCTTGAGCCCAGGAGTTTGAGACCAGCCTGGGCAACATAGTGAAACTTCATCTCTACAATGAAATACAAAAATTATCCAGGCACAGTGGCATGCACCTGTAGTCCTAGCTACTCAGGAGGCTGAGGTGAAAGGATGGTTTGGGTCTGGGAGGCACAGGTTGCAGTCAGTCAGAATCACCCCACTTCACTCCAGCTTGAGTGACAGCCAGACTCTTATCAAAAAACAAACAAACAAACAAACAAGCAAACAAAAAACGTAATACAGGCCACTGACCCTTTGATTGCATCCCTGTGAAATATTCCACCTGAAAACCCAGCTAACTTGTGCCCACTGACCCACGGGAATGGAGACAATATATTGACATTGTTTTAAACTGCTAAATTGGCTGGGTGTGGTGGCTCACACCTGTAATCCCAGCATCTTGGGAAACCAAGATGGGGGGAATCACTTGAGGCCAGGAGTTTGAGACTCGCCTGAGAAACGTAGCAAGACTCTACAAAATTAAAAAATTAGCCGAGTGTGGCGGTGTGTGCCTGTAGTCCTAGCTATTCTGGAGGCTGAAGGGGAAGGTCTCTTTAGCCCAGGAGTTCATGGTTACAGTGAGCTATGATCACACCACTGCACTCCAGCGTGGATGACAAAGTGAGACCTTGTGATATGGTTCAGCTGTGTCCCCACCCGAATCTCACCCTGAATTATAATAATCCCATGTGTCAAGGGGGAGGCTAGGTGGAGATAATTGAATTATGGGGGGTGGTTTCCCCTATATTGTTCCCTTGGTAGTGAATAAGCCTCATGAGATCTGGTGGTTTTATAAATGGGAGTTCTCCTGAACAGGCGCTCTTGCCTGCCACCAGTAAAATGTGCCTTTGCTTCTCCTTTGCTTCCCTCCATGATGGTGAGGCCTTCCCAGCCATGTGGAACTGTGAGTCCATTACACCTCTTTCTTGGCCGGGCGCAGTGGCTGACACCTGTAATCCCAGCACTTTGGGAGGCCAAGGCGGGTGGGTCACGGGGACAGGAGATCGAGACCATCCTGGCTAACACGGTGAAACCCTGTCTCTAGTAAAAAATTCGAAAATTAGCCGGGCGTGGTGGCGGGCGCCTGTAGTCCCAGCTACTCAGGAGGCCGAGGCAGGAGAATGGTGTGAACCCGCGAGGCGGAGCTTACAGTGAGCTGAGATCGCACCACTGCACTCCAGCCTGGGCGACAGTCTCAAAAAAACAAAACAAAACAAAAAAACTCTTTATTTATCAATTACCCAGTCTCAGATATGTCTCTATTAGCAGCCTGGGAATCAACTAATACACCCTGTATTAATGTATTAATACACAAATTTAAAAAGTTGCTAAATATGTGAAACTACATTCTGTCTTCCCTTTAGTGTTAGGAAGATCAGATAGGCACTACAAGAGCATTTTCTTACTGAATGGTCTCTAAATTCCCTCTTATCAATGGCAATTACTCTGTTGGACTGCTAACACTGCAGGGCAAAAATCCTAACATGTATGAGTCTTGTAGCAGAACAACCTGGAAAAAAAAAAAACAGAGACAAACATTTCTGAGCAAAACTGCAAGCTTTTTAAACAAATAGTTTGTTTTCATCAGTTCACATCATGTACGTCATTTCATCCAACCTCATTGGCACATAAGTCGTGTGTATTGAGCTAGGCGTGGTGGCTTATGCCTGTAACCCTAGCACTTCGGGAGGCCGAGGCAGGCACATCACGAGATCGAGACCATCCTGCCTAACATGGTGAAACCCCAGCTCTACTAAAAATACAAAAATTAGCTGGGTGTGGTGGCGGGCTCCTGCAGTCCTAGCTACT
>NW_012115278.1:615299-622707 GCF_000951035.1 Colobus angolensis palliatus
CGGGTGGATCACGAGGTCAGGAGATCGAGACCCTCCTGGCTACCATGGTGAAACCCCATCTCTACTAAAAAATACAAAAAATTAGCCGAGTGTGGTGGCGGGCGCCTGTAGTCCCAGCTACTCGGGAGGCTGAGGCAGGAGAATGGCATGAACCGGGGGGGCAGGGCTTGCAGTGAGCTGAGATCCGGCCACTGCACTCCAGCCTGGGCGACAGAGCGAGACTCGCTCTCTAACAAACAAACAAAAACAAACAAAAAAGTATATATTGAAAGTATAAGTGATGAACCACTTTGAATTGTGTATGAGGAAAGCAGCTCAGAGTTCAGGTGGAAAATGTGTTATTACAAACTCAACTATCAATTTAATCACTTTTTTTTTTTTTTTTTTTTGAGACAGAGTCTCACTCTGTCACCCAGGCTGGAGTGCAGTGGCCGGATCTCAGCTCACTGCAAGCTCTGCCTCCCGGGTTCCCGCCATTCTCCTGCCTCAGCCTCCCGAGTAGCTGGGACTACAGGCGCCCGCCACCTCGCCCGGCTAGTTTTTTGTATTGTTAGTAGAGACAGGGTTTCACTGTGTTAGCCAGGATGGTCTCGATCTCCTGACCTCGTGATCTGCCCGTCTCGGCCTCCCAAAGTGCTGGGATTACAGGCTTGAGCCACCGCGCCCGGCCCTTAATTTAATCTGTCTTTAATGTATGAATCAAAATTAAGTATTTCCTGTTGGGGTGATCGGACCAGGCCGTGGGGTGACGAAGTCCAGCAGAGTCTAAGAAAAGACAAGGTAAGAGGGAAAGTGGGACCAGGGGCCAGCGCTAGTATGGAGGCTGCAAATGCCCCAAGCTCTGGAAGCCCAGGCTGTTTATTGGTGGTCAAACAAAGAAACAGGTGGTGGGGATGTGGGGGTTGAAAGGAAGCCGTGTATCAAGCATATGAGCTACAGCTGTGACGGTTTAGCATTTTCTTTGAAACATACGGCTACTTGAGATAATGGGAGTGCTAGAAGCAAGGAGCCAGCAAGTCTAGACACGTTCCAAAGGCCACAAGGGGTTTTAGACCCTGGACCCTGGACATGTTCCAAGACTCTTTTACTTTATGTCAGACATGCAAGCCCTGCCTCAGCTTCTCTCCCAACACTCAGCTTTTCTCCCAACATTTTCTATTACAAACGTCAATGGAAAAATCAATGATCTATTTAAAATATTGCAAATACCATCACTATGTTTGAAAATATGTTTTAATTTTTTATTATTCCTTTAATTAGAAGAACTGTATGCCAATTAATAAACTGTTGCCTTTTAGATCCAAATTAATCATTCATTGCCTGCTCTGTGAAAACTGAGTCAGATACCCTTAAGAATATATTGTGTTGGCCGGGCGCGGTGGCTCACGCCTGTAATCCCAGCACTTTGGGAGGCCAAGGCGGGTGGATCATGGGGTCAGGAGATCGAGACCATTCTGGCTAACATGGTGAAACCCCATCTCTACTAAAAATACACAAAAAAATTTAGCCAGGCGAGGTGGCGGGTGCCTGTAGTCCCAGCTACTCGGGAGGCTGAGGCAGGAGAATGGCGTGAACCCGGTAGGTAGAGCTTGCAGTGAGCCGATTGTGCCACTGCACTCCAGCCTGGGCGACTGAGCAAGGCTCTGTTTCAAAAATATATATATATAATACACATATATACGTATATATATACATACACGTATATATATATGGTGTTGCAACATTAAGCTTTGTCAGTAGTTGAAGGTGGTTGGACATTGTAAAAAGAGATTTTCCTTTCTGATTCCACTGTGGTCTCTCAACAGTTTCCCGTAGCATGCATGCCTTTCTCCAGCACCAGGTTTCTACAGTATGCATGGGCAATCCTGCGGCAACAATGGCTTTTCTAGCATCAGGCTCCTACAGCGCATGACAGTCAGTAGCACTGGTTGTCAGTCACTCCCCATATCCCCTACCCTTAGGTGCTTTCTAGTGTAGCGCTTCCAATGAGACACCTACCTGTGAACACCTTTCCCTGGCATCTAAGTGGGAAGATTTCTGGAAAGTTCCACTGGTGCCACACACTGTGACCATTCTGTGTACCCTCTAACAAGCTCTGGATTGCAATCCACTAATAGTAAACAAATGTCCATTTCAAACACTCCCTCCTCAAATTCTTGTGCTTTGTCTGCCTGCTGATTGGACCGTCCCTGAAAGAATTAATACTGGCGTTGTTCCGAGACAGTTCCACAGAGATGAGTCTGGGAAGTTGTGTTGGTCATTCCTTTATGTTTCAGCACATTCCGCAGCTCCTTGCCAATTTATGTGCAATGGGATACTAGTAACTATGACATCCAGTGGTATCACAATTAATCGAGCAATGGCCTGTGGTGGATTGTGACAAAGTGCCAACTGAAACACGTGCCTTGGGAGTCCGAGTGACTGCTGCACTGAATGTGATGGTGGTCAAGATAACTGTAAGGACTGTGGGGTGGAATGGATTCAGTTGAGGGTCCTTGAATGATTATGAAGAGAAAATAACAAGCTCAGGTTCCTTAATTCTCAGTTCAAGCCACGGTTTGAAAACCTGAGAACTTCCATGGCGACTATGAAGGAAACTCATTTCTTGTAGCTGCAGGGCTGATATTGTTGAACATCAAAACCAAGAATGAGATCCTGAAACTTGGAATGGGGGAATCTGTTTAGACTCGGTTGAAACTGACAATCTGGAAACAGAAAGTCAGGCTGAGCCTTTCTTACCAGGGGAAGTAGCTTCTCTCTATTGTTTGAAGAAAACATCTTCCTCTGCACAAAAGCTGGGTTAGATACCATTAAAGGGGATGCCCGTTTTTCTTAAAGTCTCCCACAAATCATTACTTTTTGCTAGTAGCATGACTAGACCCCATAACTAGGGCTGAATATCAACCTATTCCTAAGGGACAGGTACACACTATGACCTGTAGGAAACAGCTACATGCAAAAGAAATTGTAACATGTATTGGATGAAACCTGGGGAAGGTTGGAAGAGCATTCTAAGGTCGTTATACTAAGGAGGACAAAATATAACAGTATATTGGGTTAATTAACCTCAGTGCTATTACTGGGGATTCAAGATTTACTGTGCTGCGGGCATGTGACTCACACCTACAATCCCAGCACTTTGGAGGCCAAGGCGGGAAGGTAACATGAGTGCATAAATTTAAGACCGGTTTGGGCAACCTAATGAGACCTTGTATCCACAAAAAATAAATAAATAAATTAGCCATGGACAGTGGTGTGCACCTGTAGTGCCAGCTACTTGGGGGACTAGGCCAGAGAATCACTTGAGCCTTAGAGTTTGAGGCTGCAGTGAGCTCTGATCATGCAACTGTAGTCCAGCCTGGGCAATAGAGACAGACCCTGTCTCCAAAAACAAAAAACAACAAAAATATAAAGATTGATTGTGCTGTCTTATGTAGAGGAAAATGACTCAAGCATCTTGCTCATGGGATAACTTTGCCAAAGACAGGATGTACAATTTGTTTTAAAGGCCAGAGGAGGATGTACCAGTAATCAGAATGTTTTGGCAAACAGAAGACTTTGGTGGTAGCTAACTAATCACAGGATCCCTAGAATGAAATAGCTGAGACGTGTACTTAAGAGTATTGTTTGATCTCTATGTGAAGAAAAGTTCCGGGTCTGGTAGTCAAATGTTCAACAGATGCCTACCTAGATTTCAATCCTAAGTCAATTCACAGATGCAGTGTGGTAGTACACGGACCATGAAAAGAACACTTGTTTGTATGACTGAGACAAAAATGAAGAATGTCATCTTGTTCTAGCTTACCTGGGAATATGCTCAATTGGTGACAAAATTGTTGCCACTCTGTGCATGACCATAAAGGTACCGCAGGTATTGATTTTGAAGTTACACATAAACTTTAGTGAGTGGGCATATTTGCGAATATGTAACCTGACATTAATGAAGATTGACTATCTTTAAACAACATAAGGAGTCAACATCAGTTTCTGAAGTAAAATAATGACTCAGTTAAATTTTCAAGGGCAAATTCAGATTTCAAGTGCACAGAACATAGGAAGGAAAGGACATGCAAATCAGAAAAATTCGCAAGTGTAATGAGGTGAGAAGGGACATGGCACACTGATTAATTACAAAGGAATCAGAATGATCTGTGCGTAGAGTTGTAAATGGGATTATGGAGGAAGAAATGAGGAGGAACAGATAAACAAGACTGAAGTTCTTTTACTTCTATGCAAATAAGGGAAACTGAGGAATTGTAAGACAAGATCTAATAATATTTTTGGATGTCAAGAATGGTATTCCATAAATGCTGAATTGTTCCTAATTTTGGGAGGAGAAAACGGAAATAGCATTTCATTGCATTTTTGTGAACAAAATTTGAGTGATCACGTTCTTTCTTGCATGTAGTAGATGGACAGGAGAATGAAAGATTCAGCTTTCTTCCTGCACTTGGGGCATCTGTGAATTGGGAATTCAGACGAACAAATAAGCAACTAATTCTGGATAGAAAATTTGTGACTTAGACTGTGCACTCTACTGGGGAATTTCAGACGTATAGGAATGTGGTTGAAATTGAAGTGGTTAGGGAATGCTATCTGGAGGAAGAAAATTATAACTAGATACAAGAAGTAGTTGGCTGGGCGCGGTGGCTCGCACCTGTAATCCCAGCACTTTGGGAGGCTGAGGCAGGTGGATCACGAGGTCAGGAGATCGAGACCATCCTGGCTAACACGGTGAAACTCTGTCTCTACTAAAACTGCAAAAAATTAGCTGGGCGTGGTGGCGGGCGCCTGTAGTCCCAGCTACTAGGGAGGCTGAGGCAGGAGAATGGTGGGAACCCAGGAGGCGGAGCTTGCAGTGAGCCGAGATCGCACCACTGCTCTCCAGCCTGGGCGACTGAGCGAGACGCTGTCTCAAAAAAAAAAAAAAAAAAAAAGTAGTAGTAGTAGTAGTAACTAAAGAAAAATATATCGGGAGGCTGGGTGCGGTGGCTCACGCCTGTAATCCCAGCACATTGGGAGGCCAAGGCGGGTGTATCACAAGGTCAGGAGATCGAGACCATCCTGGCTAACACGGTGAAACCCCATCTCTACTAAAAATACAAAAAATTAGCCAGGCATGGTGGCGGGCACCTGTAGCCCCAGCTACTCAGGAGGCTGAGGTAGGAGAATGGCATTAACCCAGGAGGTAGAGCTTACAGTGAGCCAAGATTGTGTCACTGCACTCCAGACTGGGCAACAGAGCAAGACTCCATCTCAAAAGAAAAGAAAAGAAAAGAAAAATATATCAGGGAAGAAAAGATGGATTTTTGTGCCAGGAAGGAAACTACTAAGTATGAACAGATGACAAAATATTTCAGGAACTGTGTCCGGAATTGGTTCCTTCCGGCGGGTTCTCGATCTCGCAGACTTCAAGAATGCAGCCGCGGACGCTTGCGGTGAGTGTTACGGTTCTTAAAGATGGCGTGTCCGGAGTTTGTTCCTTCAGCTGTTCCGATGTGTCCGGACTTGGTCATTCCTCCCGGTGGGTTCATGGTCTCTCTGACTTCAGTAGTGAAGCCACAGACCTTTGCAGTGAGTGTTACAGCTCTTAAAGGTGGCGCGTCCAGAGCTGTTCATTCCTTCCGTGAGTCTGTGGTCTTGCTGGCTTCAGGAGTGAAGCTGCAGACCTTCATGATGAGTGTTACAGTTCATAAAGGTAGTGCAGACCCAAGGAGTGAGCAGCAGCAAGATATATTGTGAAAAGCAAAAGAACAAAGCTTCCACAGGTTGGAAAGAGACCCCAGCAGGTGCTGCTGGCTCCGGTGGCCAGCTTTTATTCCCTTATTCGGCCCCACCCATGTCCTGCCCATTGGTCCATTTTACAGAGTGCTGATTGGTCCGTTTTTACAGAGTGCTGATTGGTGCGTGTACAAACCTTTAGCTAGATGCAGAGCGCTGATTGATGTATTTACAATCCTTTAGCTAGACAGAAAAGTTCTCCAAATCCCCACAGACCCAGAAGCCCAGCTGGCTTCACCTCTCAAAACTACAGATAGAGATTATTTCATTTACCTTAATCAATCTGAAAGTATATGCTGGGGCTAGATGTTGAGGTTACTTAATGGCATATTAATTCTTTGATTTTATATGTATTTAGATACATTCATTAGCTACAGTTGGCAGCTTCCTAATAGGGATGCCACAGATATGACTGTAAATTGAGAATTTTGGTTTCCTAGTGTCTGAAAAGTGGTTAACCCAGTTTTGGCTTTAGAGAAAGAGTCTATACAGGCAAAAGTGTAGAGGGTTTGACAGAGAAAAAACAAAAACAAAAACAAAACATCCTAAGGGCCAAAGGAAATGGCCGCAAGGAAAATGGTCAAAAACTTGTATCATTCTCTTCATCCACTCACTCCACTCTATGCAGGACCCCACATTGGTCCTTGAATGTTTCAGGCACAGGTTCCATTCATTCTTTCCAATGGAAACTTCATCCGGTTTATAGGATTCAGGATTGTGGAACCATCTGGTATCAAGAAAATAAGAAGCCATGAAAAAGCTTACAGAATGTTGGTACAAGCAGCTGCTAGGGATATTACTGAGTTTTAATGAGAGAGATGGTCCCAGAAAGCTGGAAGAAGAAAGGTCAGGGCAAAGCGCGGTGGCTCACGCTTGTAATCCCATCAGTTTGGAGGCAGAGAAGGGCAGATCACTTGAGTCCAGGAGTTTGAGACCAGCTTGGGCAATGTGGATAAACCCCATCTCTACAAAAACATACAAAAAAAAAAAATTGCTCTATGTGGTGGTGCACGCCTGTGTTCTCAGCTGTTCGGAAGGCTGAGGTGGGAAAATTACCTGAGCCCAGGAGGTGGCAGTTGCAGTGAGCAGAGCTGAGATTTGACCACTGCATTCCAGCCTGGGCTACAGAGCAAAACCCTGTCTCAAAAAAAAAAAAAGGATCGGAACAAGAAAAAGGAAAAAGAGGGGTTAAAACGGAGAAATGACTAAGTTCATTTCAGCAGGAATATTTTTTTAAATATATTTCAAAACTGAAACAATGCTATGTTTTGCTGCAGCATGTGAGGGGAACACAATTCAGGATAATTCACAGTAAAAATGCAGGGAAGCCTGGCCCTATATCCACTTTTAATGCCACATACTACAGTTAACAGTTGGTGTGAACCCTATTAGGCTGATTTCAATTACAAACATGGATGTACACGAGTGTGTTTTAATGGCACACATGCACACACGAGTGTGTTTTAATGGCACACATTTTATTAGAAAATCTGTTCATGCGGGCTGCAGTGGCTAATGCCTGTAATCCCAGCACTTTGGGAGGCTGAGGCAGGTGGATCACCTGAGGTTAGGAGTATTGAGACCAGCCTGGCCAACATGGTGAAACCCCATCTCTACTAAAAATACA
>NW_012115278.1:627113-640522 GCF_000951035.1 Colobus angolensis palliatus
GGAAGCAGATTAGCCAGGATGGGTTGGTTGAGCACAGGAGGTCAAGGCCACAGTGACCTATGATCACACTACAGTCTGGGCAACAGAGTGAGACCCCATCTTAAAAAAAAGATAATAATAATTATTATTATTATTGAGATGGAGTCTTCCTCTGTCGCCCAGGCAGGAGTGTGATGGCGCGATCTTGGCTCACTGCAACCTCTGCCTCCTGGGCTCAAGTGATTCTCCTGATTCAGCCTCCCAAGCAGCTGAGATCACAGGTGCCTGCCACCATGCCTGGCTAATTTTTGTATTTTTAGTAGAGATGGGGTTTCATCATATTGGCCATGCTGGTCTCGAACTCCTGACCTCGTGACTCACCAAACTCGGCCTCCCAAAGTGCTGGGACTACAGGTGTGAGTCACCTCACCTGGCCAAAGATGATGATGATGATTATTATTATTTTATCCAAAATGTGTTTGTTGAGATGGTTTCCCACTAATCTTGATTCAGAGTGCTTTTAGTGCTGCTTCCTCCTAAAGGAACATCCTTCTGTAAGCCTTGCTTTTCCTCCTGTAGGCTGGCAGAGGACAGTGCAGCAGCCAACACACAAAACTACCGTTTGTGCATGGCTAAAGACTATGGTGATTTTATAGCATCCTGGGGATTTCACATCCGTGAAGTAGGAATTGGGGCTCTGGCCGGGCGCGGTGGCTCAAGCCTGTAATCCCAGCACTTTGGGAGGCCGAGACGGGCGGATCACGAGGTCAGGAGATCGAGACCATCCTGGCTAACACAGTGAAACCCTGTCTCTACTAAAAAATACAAAAAAAAAAAAAAAACTAGCCGGGCGAGGTGGCAGGCGCCTGTAGTCCCAGCTACTCGGGAGGCTGAGGCAGGAGAAAGCCGTGAACCCAGGAGGCGGAGCTTGCAGTGAGCTGAGATCTCCAGTACTCCAGCCCGGGCGACAGAGCGAGACTCCACCTCAAAAAAAAAAAAAAAAAAAAAGGAATTGGGGCTCTGCACCAGGCGTTTCTTGTTGTGTTTCCTCTTCTCCTCATCTGGAGAGGGATGAAGGAGATCCTTTGCAAGAGACATGTTCTGGTGGGTAGGTCGTCACTGCCGGAAAGGGCCAAAGAAAATTATTTTTAAAGGGAAGTTCAACATAAAGATTTGGAAAATTAACAGCCTGTCCTTGTGAAGAATTTTTAAAATGTGTTCAGGAGAGAAAACCAACTGTGTGGCCAACTGACCGTTTGATAAGGAGGTTAGTATGACTAGGACACCAGCTACTATTCATGAACACAATGGGAGGGTGACCCTGAAGACATTTCAGAGAACACTGAGGATGCCACAACCATCACAGACTCAAGTGCCAGGTCCTTGAGGGAATAACAATTTTAAGGAAGGAGCCCAGGGTCCCAGTGAAACCCAGGATGCCTGTGGGAACTTGGGGCTTAGTGACTGTGCTGCCTCATGTATCTGCTCCCTGAAGTCAAGCAAAGCATTCCCCAGCTTCCCCATCTGTGGTTCAAGTGGGCCCAGGTACAGCTCAGCTCACTCCTCCAGAAAACACAAGGAGCAAAACATGGGGCAGCTCCCATGCGGTGCTAACTGCCGGCATGCTAAATTGACAGCTGTGAAGGCATGGCTTTCTCCACCTCATTTCCGAGGAAGCCTTGAAGAATGCCTCAGGGCTCAATCAGAGAACTGCTGTAGGGGCAGAGCTGCCATAGAACGTTCCCACCAGGGCAATGTCCAGCAGAACTGTTGGGTTGGGGCCACCACAGAGTGCTCTCACTAGGGCGATACTCAGTGGAGCCATGTGGGCAGGGCCACCCCTGAGTTCCCAGACCCAGACCTGTAGATTCACTAGTGCGTAATTCCAACCTGTGATAGACATAGATACCTGACTACAACCTGCAGAACTGTAGCGTGGGCTGACTCCCGCAGTCATGGCAGCAGAGTCCCCTGGAGGCTTGGGAACCTAAGCCCTACCCCAGTGTCTCTGTAAGGTGAGAGGTAGAATCAAAAAAGCTGATTCTCACACCTCAAGATTAAATTTTGTTGGCCTTGTTGGGTTTGAAGTTACGTGGGACATGTTACCCCTATCTTCTTGCCTATTTCCTCCACCAACCTTTTGTTTTTGCCATGGACCTCATGATCTGCCCTCCTCGGCCTCCCAGGGTGCGGGGATTACAGGGGTGAGCCACCTTGCATGGTGGAGAAGAGAGTTCTTGATAAACAGGCTTCCATGTTAAAACTAGATTTTATAATGAGGTCCACAGATGGGTGGAGGAGAAGCCTGAGTAAATTTTGGTTAAGCAGAGAAACTTTGTCATCCCTCCTGTATGCATTATGCTCCCTTTTCTCCAATGGAGCTCTCTTCCAACTTGACGTTATTTTCCAATCAATCAGTTTTCCTAGTGTTGATGTTCTGATTTCATCTTACAAAAATATAGCATAAACTTTTTATTTGTTTCATTATACAACATAAGCCTGACAATATAACAAATTGTTCCCAAAACTATAAATTCCTCGCCTTTTTATTTGTAATTTGACTTTTTAAAAATCTATGTAATTATAGAAGAATGTTGCTATTATAAAAATTTTAAGGGGTGGCAGGGAATAATTCCAAAATTATAAAACTTGTGACAAATTTAGGAATGATATTCAGCTAGTTCTATAGTTTTTTATTCCTTGAATAATCAGAGATATACATCTGATTATAAATACACATTGTGGGTTTTTTTGGCCAGGTTGACTTTTTTTTTTTTTTTTTTGAGATGCAGTCTCACTCTGCTGCCCAGGCTAGAGTGCAATGGCGCAATCTCGGCTCACTGCAACCTCTGCCTCCCGGATTCAAGTGATTCTCCTGCCTCAGCCTCTCGAGTACCTAGGATTACAGGCACTCGCCACCACGTCCAGCCAATTTTTGTATTTTTAGTAGAGATGGGGTTTCACTACGTTGGCCAGGCTGGTCTCAAACTCCTGACCTTGTGATCCACCCACCTTGGCCTCCCAAAGTGCTGGGATTACAGGCATGAGCCACCGCGTCCGGCCTTGGGTGACTTATTCTTTTAAGGAGCAATGTGGGTTAATGTTTCAAGGTGAAAAACTTTTTAAAAACTTGGGGGAAAGTGGGAGGAAGGGACAGAGAGAGAGAGATATTGAGAGAGATCAGATAGGTACATAAGCTTAGTGACTCAGCCTGTACTCCCAGTTACTGAGGAGGCTAAGGCCGGAGGATCACTCGAGCCCAGAAACTCAAGTTTTCAGTGAGCAGTGATTGTAACACTGCACTCCAGGCCATGCGATAGAACCAGACCTCGTCTCTAGAAAAAAAGAAAAATATATATATACATACATACATTGGTGTTTGTTTCTACATATGCTTCATAGTATATGTGTACATGGATTATAGGTAGATCATATAATGGTAACAGTATTAAATTAGGTGGCAGCATTTGTTCAGGAAGTAGTATGCACCACGTTTGAAATTTTAATTGAGAATTGTGTCTGGGTGCGTTTGTGGTCTCGCTAACTTCAGGAATGAAGCTGAGAACCTTCGCAGTGAGTGTTACAACTCTTAAAGGTGGCACAGACCTGAAGAGTGAGCAAGAAGATTTATTGTGAAGATGGAAAGAACAAAACTTCCACAGCATCAAAGGGAACCACAGCATGTTGCCCCTGGTGGTTGGGGTGGAGTGGCCAGCTTTTATTCCCTTATTTGTCCCCGCCCATATCCTGCTGATTGGTCCATTTTACAGAGTGCTGATTGGTCCATTATACAGAGTGCTGATTGGTTCATTTTACAAACCTCTAGCTAGCTACAGAGCATCAGTTGGTGCGTTTTTACACAGCACTGATTGGTGCATTTTACAAACCTCTTGTAAGACAGAAAAGTTCTCCAAGTCCCCACCCGACCCAGGAAGTCCAGCTGGCTTCACCTCTCAGAATCAGCTTTTAAAGGCCATAAATTTCCAGGTAAGTAGTAATAGAAGAACATTTCCTTTGAGATGTATGATGTCATTTTTTTCCTCCATCAATGATTTAGTTCCTTCTGGATCAAATACTTTTTAAATGGATGTATGTTTTATAGTAGATGTTATGTTGTCTTAATTATTTTAAAACTCCTGTTCCTAGACTCTCCTGAAGGAGAGAATTTAGTAGTTTTGAAGTATTTTTTGAGGCTAGGGAAGAAAAACCAAGATGACTGCATAAGGTTTCAGGGGATGTTCCATGCCTGCCACCAGGGGAACATGAGGGAGCTTTCCTCCTACCCGCTACTATTGTAGCAGCCTGCAGGGAACATGCCATCATTTCAGCGCGGCCGGCTCGCCCCTGGGTATTCTGGGAAGGTGACGTGTCGGGGCGCAGTGGCAGCTCCCAGGGGCCAAACCCGCCCTGGTCTGGGCCGCAGTGTGCGGTGAGGATGTTGGTGCTGCTCCGCAGGGTTTTCGTTCCACAGCCGCGGGAAGCCCGTGTTTCGTATTTGTTTTTTATGTTCTCTTGTTTTTATGTTGTGGATTTAGTTTTTTAAAAAACATAAATGTTCTCTACAGTCTTAACAATGTACCTTATAAAATAAGATTTTAAAGGATTCTACTTTTCCTCTTAATTTTAGACTTTTTTCTTTTAGTTCTGGCTTTACAAATGTGACCTGAAGAGAGCACTTGGTTTTATGTAGAACAATACAGACATCGTTTTACATGAATTTTATGGTTACAAAAATCATTTATGGGCAAATTTGTTCACGTGCCTTACTTTTAAAATATTGTGTTGTCTTTAATAGATTTTCAAAATACATATTTTTCAGTAAGTTTGAGGGTAGAATTTATTTTAATGAGACTCCTCTTATAAAGTACGTATCTGTGTGTGCATATGTGTATATTGAATTTGCTTTTGATTCTATTCTGTCACTTTTCTACCAAAATATCTCTAATGGACAGAGGCCAGAGAAGCACAGCAAATTTGCCAGAGTACCACACATTTTATCTTAAAAGATGGTATGGATTTTGCATAACATATATGTGCAAACATATATATATATAACATATAACATAAAAAACATATATATATATAAATAAAACATAGCTGTTTGGTTTATTTTGTGTGTGTGCATTAAAAAATTATTCAATTGCCGAGTGCGGTGGCTCATGCCTGTAATCCCAGCACTTTGGGAGGCCGAGGCAGGTGGATCACGAGGTCAGGAGATTGAGACCATCCTGGCTAACATGGTGAAACCCGTCTCTACTAAAAATACAAAAAATTAGCTGGGCGTGGTGGCGGGCGCCTGTAGGCCCAGCTACTTAGGAGGCTGAGGCAGGAGAATGGCGTGAACCCAGGAGGCGGAGCTTGCAGTGAGCCGAGATTGCACCACTGCACTCCGGCCTGGGTGACAGAGTGAGACTCCGTCTCAAAAAAAAAAATAAATTATTCAATTATGCTTGTTAAAGCAAGGTAAAGGTCACCATGGTGATAGATACAGGGACCTCTGCAGATAAGAGATTGGGCTAACTCTAAATATAGCCTGGGCACGTGGGAGTTTATAACCAAAGAGCAGCCTGGGAGGTCTGTGAATGGAAACTTACCAAGGAGAAACCTCAAAGGTTAGGGGGATTATGGCGAAACCAGCCTAAAAGGATTTTTGCTGAAGAAAGGCCAGGGTGATCAGACATCACTTGGGGGAATGGTGCAGGATGATGAACCTGGTAAGATTTTTGTTTGTTTGTTTTTGTTTTTGTTTTTTTGAGATGGAGTCTCGCTCTGTCCCCCAGGCTGGAGTGCGGTGGTATCGTCTCAGCTCACTGCAAGCTCCGCCTCCCGGGTTCACGCCATTCTCCTGCCTCAGCCTCCGGAGTGGCTGGGACTACAGGCGCCCGCCACCACGCCCAGCTAATTTTTTGTATTTTCAGTAGAGAAGTGGTTTCACCGTGTTAACCAGGATGGTCTCGATCTCCTAACCTCATGATCCACCCGCCTCGGCCTCCCAAAGTGCTGGGATTACAGGCGTGAGCCACCGCGCCGGGCCCCTGAACCTGGTAAGATATCAAAGGTAAGGAGGTTCTTGCTAAAGCTGGATTTCACAAGGGAAGTGCACAGACCACAGAAGGTTCAGTTGCCTGACTAAACTTTGATCAAGCAAAGAATCTTTGTCAGTGTACAGAAAACTACGTTTTTATGAAGTATTCCTCTGGCGCATGTGTATCTCCCCTTTTCATGGAACACAAAGCACATTTTGCATAACTTCTGGATACATGTATTTTGAATGACCTGATGTATCTTCTCTTTATAATTCTCAGCCTCAGTATATGTAAGTGGAACTTAGAAGGCAACATTCCCTGAACATACTCTTCCACCAGAATCTCCTCTACAGATTTTTTACTGCCCGTTTTACCAGTGGCTGAAGCTACCTTCTCTTATGTAAGTAGAAATGTTACATATCTCCAGCCTCTTCCTCCTTACTTGCCACTTACATGCACACCCTGTCTAGTCCATGACCTCTGTTATAAATGCTTATAAAACTTTTTTTCTGAATCAGAAATGTGTTGTATTGCTCAAGCCATGTTCACTTTAATTACAATGTAACTGCATAATTTAATTTCCCCATTTTTTGAATGTAGTGTTTGCTTTTCTCCAGTGGTTGTTCTACTTTGTTCTAGTGTGTCCCTCTGGCAAGGGCAGGTGTTTCCCCACTTGAGTGTGAGTTAGTATTACCTGGGGGCTTGTTAAACTGTGCAAGCTCCATCCCGGGGTTTCTGATTGTCAGGGTTTGCTTTGCGGCATAAGAATTTGCATTTCTAACAAGTGCCAGGATTGGTCTGAGGAATGCACGTTGCGAGAAGCGGGATTCGGGTTCACTAACCTGGGTTAGAGAAAATTACAGTAGTGTGCCAAATCTGAGGAGGGAGCAGAGTTGAAGCCCAGTTTCAATATGTGAATGAGTGCTTTATACACTCAAACCCCTTCAAGGGCTGGGGAGTAAGGGAGAACGTGAGCGGGAGGGCAGGGGGCGTGCACAGAGGCATACACTCAATCCCAGACCTATGGATTGAGAATCACGTGTTAATAATACTTCCAGTGTTTTGTGTGTTTATTACAGTTTGAGAATGACTGGACCAAATTGCCTCCAAATTCTTAAGTCCCAGCAGCAAAGCGAAGCTCAGATAGCATTTGGATGGCTATTGCTTTCTGTCTGTGTTTTAAGTCAGCTGTTAAAGGTTTGTTTCAGAGAGTTACCCAGGTGTAGTACCCTTCCAAGTAGATAATGATTGAAAGAGTATGTCCTGCAGGTGTATGATATTGTCCATCCACTTCACGTTTTTCTGATGGGTCAATGACAGTCCATGAATTGTCTGGTATAATACTCAAAAATTCTGGAAGTGGCATATATTCAAGGACAGCCATAATATTCCACTTGGCCAAGGCTCTTCTGACAGGCTCATGTTCATTCAGGATCAGATCTGACCCAGAATCAACAGAACTGAGGCTGCAAATTCAGCTTTGTGAAGGCTTCAGATGTAGCCACGGTTAAAGAAGATTGACTTTAAGCAGGTGAGCAGAGTTTGCTTGAGGTTCACCCAGGGAATTCATGAGGCTGCAGGTGCATTCCTTCATGGCCTGAAAAGCACAGTTTTTGAGGAGCTGTAGTCCTTCTCAGAAACTGTTCCTGCAGAGTAGTCCTGGAAACGTGTTTGTCTGCATTCAAGAAAGATCTTCCTTTTGTTCATATAAAGGAAGCCCAACTTATTTCCCAGGTAAGGGAGTGGAAGCAACTGTGATACAGAATCCTGAGGCATGGGGGCTAATTGTCATCCAGGCAACATGTAGGGTCAGGTTCTCCAAGTCATCCTGTGGTTAAAGGGCTCCACCCTAGGAAAGGGAGCCACCCAGGACTTGGTAAATGACCTTATTATCAGCCCTTGGCCTGTGAACATGTTGTAACCGAGGCATGGGACCGGGTTCTTGGTTTGAATTTGCCAGTCAAATGGCCAGTGCAGAAAGGGAGAGAGCACAGTCCTTCAGGCCAACTCACTCACTTGGCCTATTGAAACATTTGCTCTTCTGAGCAGAGCCTAGTATTGTTGCGGATTAAATTCAGCAGAGGATGTAAGTTACCAGTATTAGTCACCATCAATTGAGTACTTATTCTGTATCAGTCACTGTTCCTCTTGCTTTCCATTTCCACCTATTATATATTAGTGACGATAAAAATGCCATGCAGGCTGGGTGCGGTGGCTCATGCCTGCAATCCCAGCACTTTGGGAGGCCAAAGCAGGTGGACCACCTGAGGTCAGGAGTTTGAGACCAGCCTGGCCAACATGGTGAAACCCCTCCGTCTCGACTAAAAAAAAAAACAAAAAACAAAAAAAAACCTAAACAAAAATTAGCCCGGCATGGTGGCGGGCTCCTGTAATCCCAGCTACTCGGGAGGCTGAGGCAGCAGAATTGCTTGAACCTGGGAGGCGGAGGTTGCAGTGAGCCGAGATTGCGCCATTGCACTCTAGCACGGGCGACAAAAGCGAAACTCCATCTCAATAAAGAGAAAAAGCCATACTAAAAGGCTAAGAGCCTTGTTCAGCCTCACACAGGAAAGTGGCAGAGCTATTAATTCAGGCATTCATAGTCCAGATCCTCTACACATTTCACTGACATGAAACCCAGAAATTTCAGGTCTGTTACCTTGAACCCAGAACTATTTTTTTCTCAAACTTGTTTTCTTGTGAGGTATATATAGGAAAAAAATTGCATACAATACAGTACTGCTTTACAAATATGTAATCTAATACCCAAGTCGAGAAAGAAATGATCCTGAACTCCTCAAAACTTGTGGGTATCCCTTCCCCATCTTGACTTTTTCTTTTGAGATGAGTCCTCCATGCTGCTGTTTGTAATTTTATTCCTCGTGATTACATATTTAAGCTACAGGCATACATCTTATATGGTTTTGCTTATGCTTACCTGTATGTATTTTTTTTTTGTCTTTCCCATTTGATATTTCTTTCTTTCTTTCTTTTTTTTTTTGAGACGGAGTCTCGCTCTGTCGCCCAGGCTGGAGTGCAGTGGCGCGATCTCGGCTCACTGCAAGCTCCGCCTCCCGGGTTTTACGCCATTCTCCTGCCTCAGCCTCCCGAGTAGCTGGGACTATAGGCGCCCGCCATCTCGCCCGGCTAGTTTCTTTGTATTTTTTAGTAGAGACAGGGTTTCACTGTGTTAGCCAGGATGGTCTCGATCTCCTGACCTCGTGATCCACCCGTCTCAGCCTCCCAAAGTGCTGGGATTACAGGCTTGAGCCACCGCGCCCGGCCTCCATTTGATATTTCATTTTCTATATTTATCCATGTTGTGTGTAATTCCAACTTCTTAATTTTTATTGATAGTGTTATCTTATTATATATAATATATACAGCATGTAGTATGTATCTTTCTCACTATGTATGTATACAGAGTGTATGGGTATCACTATATAGACGTATCATTATCTTAGTATTTCCATATGTATGCCACAGTAAGCAGATCCCTTCCCCCCACCCCCACCCGGTGAGATGGAGTCTTGTTCTATCGCTCAAGCTGGATGGAGTGCAGTGGTACAGTCTCGGCTCACTTCGGCCTCTGTCTTTCAGGTTGAAGTGATTCTTCTGCATTAGCCTCCCATGTAACTGGGACTGCAGGCACCCGTCACCACACCCAGCTAATTTTTGTATTTTTAGCAGAGACAGGCTTTTACCATGTTGTCCCGGCTGGTCTCTAACTCCTGACCTCAGGTGATCTGCCCGCCTCAGCCTCCCAAAATGCTGGGATTACAGGCGTGAGCCACCGTGCTCGACTGCAGATGCCTTCTATACCTGATGATTGTTTGGGTTGTGTCTAGTCTGCAGTTATCACCAACACTGCAGTCGTAATCACTGAAGTATGTGTATCCTGATTTACATAGGTACACATCTCTCAGGGATCTGTTACTGGAAGTGGAATTGATGGATCTTCAATTCAAATGTTGCTCATGGCAGGGTTAATTATAACAAGCACTTTGGTAAACTATCTGCTATTACCTAGAAAACCATGTGTACCTTACACATGCAGCAGCCATTCTACTGTGTGGCGTAGGCCATGGAAAAATACATGCACAGTTGATGAAAAGACAAGTATTTAAATGTTGATAGCAGCATTATTTGTAATAGCCAAAAACTGGAAATAAGGCAAAGTGGGTAAGTAAATGGTGGTATATAAATTCAATGGAATTCAACTATAAATAATAAAAAATAATGACCTGTATCTATATGTAAAAACCTTGATGAATTTTATAAACACAAAGTTGAGCAAAATAATCTAGGCAAAAACATACCTGTCTGAATTCATCTCTATAACATTCAGAAGTCAGTGTGAAAAGTCAGGATGGTGGTTACCTGTGAACAGGAGAGAGGCTGTTTTGGGAAGGGCTCACTTGGGTCTTCTCAGTTGCTGGAGTTCACTGTGATAAATTTAGGGTTTGTTGCTTTTTTTTTTGAGACAGAGTATTGCTCTGTCCCCCAGGCTGGATGCCTGGCTTTTTATATTTTAGTAGAAACGGGGTTTCAGCATGTAGCCCTGGCTGATCTCAAACTCCTGAGCTCAGGAGTCTTTCCTTCTGTACAGGAGGGAAGACCTTTCTTCTACTTTCTGAGAATTCAATAATTGAGTCCATGAAAGAAATTGACAGTAGTCAGATAAACAGGAGAAAAGGTACACAAATTAGATATGGACACAGGGACATCACATGAAAGAAAAGCAAATGTCCCAGAACCCAGTGAGATCCAGAAGCTTATGTACCCTCTTCTTAGGACAGAGGGTATAGATGATTAGGTAACTTAGGGGAGAGTAAACAGTTTGGGGGAAAGATAAACGGACTGTCAGAAGAACAGGTAACAGCCGGTGACAAAGTCTGCGTGTGTTGTCAAGGTCTACGCTCCTCTCCTGTGATAGGAGCCAGTCTTCCCTGGTTGGTGAGCTTCCTGGGGAGGGGATTCATGACAATTAAGTTCCTTTTGAATAATCTCTTTAGATAAGGAAGCTCAGAAAAAACCTCTGCCTGTATGAGCTGCTCCCCACATACCCTCAGTTCAAAGTAATCAGCATACCAAAGCATCATATTTTGGGGTGGAGATCCTCCCACCTCAGTCTCTTGAGTAGCTAGGACCACAGGCATGCACCATCATGCCCGGCTAAATTTAAAAAATTTTTTTTCCAGAGACAGAGTCTCACCATGTTGGCCAGGCTGGTCTCCAATTCCTGGCCTCAAGTGATCCTCCTACCTCTGTCTCCCAAACAGCTGGGATTACAGGCATGAGTCACCATGCCCAGGCTAGGGGTGGCATTTCCTGAACTCCTTCAGCCCTCTTGGGAAATGTGCAGGCAGGAAGAATAAAAAGAATACCCCTGTCCACAGCCAAGTCTTGTTGAACTTATGCTTGGCAGAATAGAACCTTACAGCCAACCACGTGAAAACTGGGATGATAAATGTCTGCATGTCTGACAGAAGGTTTGGCTTCTGATTCAGCTGTGGTGATTTTTCCATCTGCTTAACTCCAAATTCTATTAGCTAGTTTAAAGTCTTTATTGGACTATGAACACTGTAAGTACACAATCATATGATTTTATCTGTTGACTTAAATAGAATTGTGTATGAAGGCTGTACTGAAGTTATTCAGGGTTGAGTCAGGAAAAGCTAAATTTCAACCTCTTTTAAGAAAAATACTGATGCCAAAAAAAAAAAAAAAAAAAAAAGAAAAATACTGATGCCTCCAAATCCATAGTATATATGTTGCTTACTAGTTTATAAAGGGCCACTGGAAGAAAGGACATTTCCAGTGTTTTATGTCAGTGATAGGAAAATAAGCTGTAATTCTTTGGTTATTAAAAGTAGGATTGTGGCCAGCATGGTAGCTCACACTTGTACAGCACTTTGGGAGGCTGAGATGGGAAGATTGCTCAAGACCAGGAGTTCAAGACAAGCCTGGGTAACATAGCAAGACCCCATCTCTACATAAAAATGTATGATTGCTTCCGCCCACCACTCCCCAACACTTCCCTGGCTGCAAACCCCAATTCCTCTGCTCTCATTTCTGCTGTGTCTTACTCTATGAAGCTTTCAAAAACTGCCTTTCTAAGAGTCCTTTTCCTTTTTATGAATTTATTACTGTTTATTTAAAAGACAGGGTCACACTCTGTTGCCCAGGCTGGGGTGCAGTTGTGCAATCACTACAGCCTCAGTCTCCAAGCGATCCTCCCATCTCAGCCTCCCCAGTGGCTGGGACCATAGGTGCATACCACCATGCCCAGCTAATTTTTTTTTTGAGATGGAGTCTTGCTCTATTGCCCAGGCTGGAGTGCAGTGGTGCAGTCTCGGCTCACTGCAAGCTCTGCCTCCCGGGTTCATGCCATTCTCCTGCCTCAGCCTCCTGAGTAGGGGTAGCGCCTGCCACCTTGCCCAGTTAATTTTTTGAATTTTTAGTAGAGACAGGGTTTCACCATGTTAGCCAGGATGGTCTCGGTCTCCTGACCTCATGTTCCGCCCGTCTCGGCCTCCCAAACTGCTGGTATTACAGGCATGAGCCATAGCACCCGGCCCACTAATTTTTTAATCTTTTAAAAATGAGATGGGGTCTCACTATGTTAACCAATCGAGTTCCAAACTCCTGGCATCAAGCAATCCTTCTGTCCAAAGTGCTGAGATTGCAGGCGTAAGCCGCTGTGCCAGGCCCCTCATTCTTTAAATAGCTACTTTAGATTCTATTGTGATGATATTTTAATAATTTTCCCATTTTCCAACTTTTATTATACTAATGAGTAGTTAGGTGATTCCTTTTTAAATTATATATGTAAATTTTTATATATTTGGATAATTTGTTTACATAGTTAAAAAAATCAAAATATGCAAAAGGCATACAGTGAGAAGTCATCTTTCCACCCGTAATGGCAATATATCCCCTTTTGCCTGGCGTAGATGCACACATAAATTATTGTCCTGACATGATTATGAATAATCGTCCTTTCTGTCAGAAGTGTGCTAGTTTGGATGATAAATTATACAGACATTCTGCTTATATCCTTGCTTCTTCACCGCGCTGTTACATTCCCTCCAATTCAGAGGCAAATGTGGTATCACTGCCTGTGTCTCTTCCAGAGGAATTTTATTTGTAATTTGTAAGTACATACATGAATTCTGGTTTTTTGCACTTTTAAACAAATGGATGTATCCATGCTGTTTTAATTTAAATTTTTACTTTGAAACAACCTTAAACTTACAGAAGTTAAAAGAATATTAGTAGCCAGGTATGCTGGCTCACAGGTATAATCCCAGCACTGTGGGAGGCTGACATGGATGGATCGCTTGAGGCCAGGAGTTCGAGACCAGCCTGGGCAGCATAATGAGACCTCCTCTCTACTAAAAA
>NW_012115278.1:642157-652437 GCF_000951035.1 Colobus angolensis palliatus
TCAGAGTAAAAAAGCTACTGACAACCAGAGCAAACCCGGGAGGCGGAGCTTGCAGTGAGCTGAGATCCGGCCACTCCACTCTAGCCTGGGCGACAGAGCGAGACTCCCTCTCAAAAAAAAAAAAATGTGGTGCATATACACAATTGAATACTACTTAGCTATAAAAAAGAATGAAATCCTGTCATTCATAGCAGCATGGATGGAACTGGAGGACATTATGTTAAGTGAAATAAGCCAGGAACAGAAAGATAAATAGCTTAAAAAGTTGACCTCATAGAAGTAGAGAGCAGAATTGTAATTAATAATCACAATTACAAATAATGGTCAGTATGAAAAAATATTGTCATCCTACAGTGCTACAGAACATTAGAACTTGTTTTTCCTATCTAGCTGTAATTTTCCCTCTTTTACTTTTTTTGAAACAGGGTCTCGTCCTGTCACTCAGGCATGACACGATCACAGCTCACTGCAGCTTAAACGATCCTCCTGCCTTAGCTTCTGGAGTAGCTACAGACACATGCCATCATGCCTAGCTATTTTTAAAAAATTTTCTATAAAGATGGGGTCTTACCATGTTGCCCAGGCTAGTCTCAAACTCCTGGCCTAAAACAATCCTCTCGCCATTGTCTCCCAAAGTGCTAGGATTACAGGTGTGAGCCATCACGCCCAGCTCCAGTTTTTAGATACCCCAGAACACATTCCAAGCTTGTCTTGTACCTCTCCTGTCCTGACTTTATTTTTTTTGGAGATGGAGTCTTGCTTTGTCACCCAGGCTGGGGTGCGGTGGCCTGATCTCGGCTCACTGCAAGCTCCGCCTCCTGGGTTCATGCCATTCTCCTGCCTCAGCCTCCCGAGTAGCTGGGACTACAGGCATCTGCCACCCCGCCCGGCTAATTTTTTGTATTTTTCAGTAGAGATGGGGTTTCATTGTGTTAGGATGGTCTCGATCTCCTGGCCTCATGATCTGCCTGCCTCGGCCTCCCAAAGTGCTGGGATTACAGGCTTGAGCCACCGTGCCCAGCCTGTCCCCACTTTTGAATCAGCTGTTTTTTTCCCAAGGAGTCCTGATTTCTATTGTGGAGAAAGGTACTTAGAAACCAAGGTCTTGGTGCTACTGGTATGTTATTGCTTTTAGGACCTTTCAGATATACAGGATATAAAGATACAGCTGTATGCATGTAACTCTATTGTGTATATATGTATATAACTGTATGTATGTATGTGTATGTATATCTTCATGTACTTTCAGTGATATTTTCCATCCCAATCTACGCCGCAGGGTTTTTCCTTGCCTTCCCTATTTGTAGAGCTTCCTTCCACATTGAGAACCTTATCTCCCAGTGAGTGTCACCCCATTTCTGTCTCATCTGTTTCCCTACTCTGCCCCTTGCCTCCTAGGGTCCCCTTTCCTCTCATCAATTGTCAGACAAGAGGAGCATCACGCACACATCATAGATTTAATATTGAACTTTTAAAATTTTCAGAGAAATGTAAGCAGGCTTCTGCAGTGAAAGGGGCTAGGTCTAGGAAGATGGGGAATACTTGCAGGCACCTGGGAAGCTCAGGGAAGCAGTAGGCACCCTGTCAATTGGGTGTCCCGTCATGAGGGTGACAGACTGTCTCCCTGAGTTCTGGGTGGCAGCAGCAGCCCAGGGCCCTGGGCTGAGGCCCAGCCAACCCTCTGTGGGGCTGCCACACCACTTCCTAAAAAGGCATAAATGCATTTTCTTCCAAGTGGAGTCCAGCATATTTTATTTTCCTGTTGAATGGTAGACAGCATGAGGGCAGGGTCCGTGTGATGATTTTTCTGCCAGTAATAGTTTCTTTCTGCAAGAGCAACAGTTACATATTTTTCAAATAAAAGCAATGAAGGCAGTAACAAGTTTGCTCAAAGAATCAACCTGAACATATATCTATCTATCTATCTATCTATTATGTATCAATAAAAAATAATTTTTCCGGATTAAAAATGTAAAAATTATACCACAGTCAAAACAAACAAACAAAAAACTCTGTTTAAGATTGATCTTTCATCTTTCATAGTGATTTGGCCTATGAGTCAATGTTAAATAGATGATTTATTGTTTCTTTTTATTTCAATGATGAGATGGAGAAGTATATTTTACATAAAAGGGCAAAAAATATTTTATGCATAGATATTTTTTATTTTGCCTATGTCCTTAGTTTCAATCCTCATAATATACATTATTGTCTTCAGAAATCAATCTAGATTTACCTGTACCTTATTAGAACTCAGCTTTGCTGAGTGAGTTACACACACCTGTAATCCCAGCACTTTGGGAGGATGAGGAGGGAGGATTGCTTGAGCTCAGGAATTTGAGACCAGCCTGGGAAACATGGTGAAACCCTGTCTCTACAAAAATACAAAAAAAAAAAAAATTAAAAAAAAAAAAGGCTAGGCACGTTGGTTCACGCTTGTAATCCCAGCACTTTGGGAGGCTGAGGTGGGTGGATCATGAGGTCAGGAGTTCAAGACCAGCCTAGCCAACAGGTAAAACCCCGTTTCTACTAAAAATATGAAAATTAGCTGGACATGGTGGTGAGAGCCTATAAATCCAGCTAATCGGGAGACTGAGGCAGGAGAATCACTTCAACCCAGGAGGCAGAGGTTGCAGTGAGCCGAAATCATGCCACTGCACTCTAGCTTGGGCAACAGAGCAAGATTCTGTCTCGGGGGGAAAAAAAAAATTAGCCGGGCATGGTGGTGCACACCTATAGTCCCAGCTACTCAAGAGGCTGAGGTGGGGAGCCCTAGTGGGTGTAGTGAGCCAAGATCACACCACTGCACTCCAGCCTGGGCGACAGAGTGAGACCCTGTCTCAAAAAAATCAAAACACTGAGCTTTAATTTTATAAAATTTTTTTCTAGTTGAGAGTACATTGCTACAAGCTAACTTTAAAAAAGTCACATTCCGGCTGGGCACGGTGGCTCACGCCTGTAATCCCAGCACTCTGGGAGGCCGAGGCGGGTGGATCACGAGGTCAAGAGATCAAGACAATCTGGCCAACATGGTGAAACCCCATCTCTACTAAAAATACAAAAATTAGCTGTCCGTGGTGGCACATGCCTGTAGTCCCAGCTACTTGGGAAGCTGAGGCAGGAGAATCGCTTGAATCCGGTAGGTGGAGGTTGCAGTGAGCAGACATCGTGCCACCGCACCCCAGCCTGGTGACAAAGTGAGACTCTGTTTCCAAAAAAAAAAAAAAAAAGGTCATATTCTTTGATTACTAGGAACTTGCAATTTGTTTTGCTTCTTCTGATTTTTATTTTTGCCTGGCACAACATTTCCCTCCTTGGCCCCTGTCTATATTAATAATGCTGCCAGGATATACAGAATGATTTTATTCCAGTATTTTCTGCCTTAATTATGTTAAAGAAAAACAAAAGCTGTATATTAGTTATAGTGATAAGGACACATTTTAATCACTAATAACTATTGTAATAGTGAAGAGAGTCCAGCATGATCTGAGCTCAACTTTGGTGTGTACAGAGGTGACTGGGTGTTTTAAAGGAAGAATGAAGCTGGGTGTGTACTGGACACTGGGATGAAGCTACTGCAGAGGCTGAGGCAGAAGGATTGCTTGAGCCAGGGGTTTGAGACCAGCCTGGGCAATACATCAAGACTTAGGCTGGGTGGGGTGGCTCATGCCTGTAATCTACACTTTGGGAGGTGGAGGCGGGTGAATGGCTTGAGTTCTGGAGTTCGAGACCAGCCTGGGAAACATCGTGAAAGACTGTCTCTACAAAAAATACAAAAATTAGCAGGGAATGGTGGCATGTGGCTGTAGTCCCAGCTACTCAGGGGGCTTGGGTGGGAGGATCCCTTGAACTTGAGGAGGCAGAGTTTGCAGTGAGCCAAGATCTCACCACTTCACTGTAGCGTGGGCTACAGAGTGAGACCCTGTCTCAGAAAAAAAAAAGGACTTTGCTTCACCCACAAATGGAAAATGAGGGACTAGGAGGGGGTTGAGTTGGAGGGCGGGGTATGCTTGACAGTCAGGGAAATACAAATTTACCAAAAGTGGCTGGTCCACGTAAAACCCAACTGGGATTGCTAACTGGTGCTGTTTGAAGTTAGGCTCTGACCCTCGCACAGAGGCCAGGAGACGGGACCCTATCTTCTGGTGTTGGCTGGAACAAACAGGAAATTCATTTGGGAGCCTTCACTTTTTTCAGGCAGGTTATTTAAGAGGGATAGGGTCAACCAGGGGATGTGGCCTTGAGCTGCTAGAATCTATGTTAGTATTTTGTTCAAATATTTACAGGCCTAGGTTAAGACCAACTTTGTTTCTTTGTTTTTTGAGATAGAGTTTTGCTCTTGTCGCCCAGGCTGAAGTGCAATGGCGCGATCTTGGCTCACTGCAACCTCTACCTCCCGGGTTCAAGTGATTCTCCTGCCTCAGCCTCCCGAGTAGCTGGGATTACAGGTACTTGCCGCCACAACTGGCCAATTTTTGTATTTTTCGTAGACACGGGGTTTCACCATGATGTCCAGGCTGGCTGAAACCCCATCTCTATTAAAAATAACAAAAATTAGCCAGGTGTGGTGGTGCACGCCTGTAATCCCAGCTACTCGGGAGGCTAAGGCAGGAGAATCGTTTGAACCTGGGAGGCGGAGGTCGCAGTGAGCCGAGATCCTGCCGTTGCACTCTAGCCTGGGCAACAGAGCGAGACTCTGTCTCAAAAAATAAAATAAATAAATACTCGCAAAACCCAAAAGAATACCATTTAATAAAAATTACATAAGATTCAAATGGCACAGTCCATAAGTGAAGTTTTATTGGAATACACTCATGCCCACGTGTTTACGTATTGTCTGTGACTGCTTTCACACTACGAAGGTTGAGTGGTTGTGAGTGATGGCTCTCAAAGCCTAAAATATTTGCTGTCTGGCTCTCCTCTCTACAGAAAAAGATTGCTGATCTCTGACTGATTCATTGATTGATTATTATTTGAAACGGGGTTTCACTCTGTCGTCCACGCTATAATGCAGTGGTGTCATCTCAGCTCACTGCAGCCTCCACCTCCCAGGCTCAAGCAATCGTGTCTCAGCCTCCTAAGTAGGTGGAACCCCAGGCGTGTGCCACCGCTCCCAGCTAATCTTTTGTATCTTTGATAGAGACAGGGTTTCACCATATTTCCCAGGCTGGTCTAAAACTCCTGAGCTCAAGTGATCTGCCTGCCTCAGCCTCCCAAAGTGCTGGGACTGTAGGCATGAGCCACCATGCCTGGCTGACCTCTGATTTATATGGCCAGGTGGGGACAGCTACTCAGTTGCTTGTGCATATGTTGTTTGGAGATCATGAGTTAGCAAGATAAAAGCGCTTTCATCACAGAGGTTTCAGTCTAGTAGAAGTTAAATTTTTGTGCCGGGTGCAGTGGTTCACACCTGTAATCCCAGCACTTTGGGAGGCCGAGGCAGGCAGATTGCCTGAGCTCAGGAGTTCGGGACCAGCCTGGGCAACACGGTGAAACCCCATCTCTACTAAAATACAAACAACTAGCTGGGCCTGGCAGCATGCGCCTGTAGTCCCAGCTACTTGGGAGGCTGAGGCAGTGGAATTGCCTGATCCCGGGAGGTGGAGGTTGCAGTGAGCTGAGATTGGAACACTAGACCCCAGCCTGGGCGACAGAGCGAGAGTTTGTCTCAAAAAACAAAAACCAAAGTTCGATTTTTGTGTAATAGGTGAGATCATTTGAAATATAGATACAAGTACTGATGTACGGATTGTGCTTTGTGAATGAGTCTCTGCCTGCAAAGCATTCCTGAGAAGCTTTCTGAAGGGTTCAGGCTGAAAACGGAAGAATGGAGAAAGAGATATTCTAAAAGCTAGGAGGCAAGAGTCTGAGCTGAGATTTGGATGTGACAGGACCATGAGCGGATAGGGAATGTTTGTTGCTTGAGTGGGAAGTGGGAAGCATTTTGGGAACAGGGTAAGGAAGAGAGAGGAGGCTCCGATGTTTCCAAGGAGTCCTGCCCACACCAAGAAGTCTGGACTGCAGGTTATTTGCTTCAAACATGTCATCTCAAGCGTGTGTGATCTATTTGGAGCAAATAAAGTCAAGGGAAGTTTTAAACAGGAGGGTTTTCAGAGCAGTGGCGTCTGAAAAGTTGCCCTAAAATAAGGTTGAGCATAAGAAAGTCCTTCCTGCTTCTGGAAAAAGTGGACTGCGGGTGCTCCCTCTTTGGGGCCAGACAGAGAAGAGTTAAAAATTATGTGCTGGGTGCGGTAGCTCACGCCTGTAATCCTAGCACTTTCAGAGGCCGAGGTGGGTGGATCACGAGGTCAGTTCGAGACCAGCCTGGCCAACATAGTGAAAACCACGACTCTCCTAAAAATACAAAAATTAGCTGAGCATGGCGGCGCGTGCCTGTAGTCCCAGCTACTGGAGAGGCTGTGGCAGGAGAATCACTTGAACCCAGGAGGCAGAGGTTGTGGTGAGCTGAGATTACACCACTGCACTCCAGCCTGGGGAACAGAGCTAGACTCAGTCTCAAAAAAAAAAAAAAAAAAAATTGTGTTATTTCTCCCTTTTGCACCTAATCTCCCACTGAAGATGACTGCAAGTTTCCTGTGAATTCTGAACCTGCTGCCAAAAGATACTTCTTTATATTCCATGGTTTTGTGTAAAACTTTGTGGTGAGATTTGGAGAAAGCTTAATTTGCTGCTTTGCATCCAGAGTGAGGAGGCCAAGTTAGGCTCCCGTGTTAATTTGCAGAAAGCCCATATTCCCGATCTGGTAGGGATGGTGGTACTGAAGGTGTTGGAAACCAGAATCTTGGCAGAAACGGAGTCAGCTTTGAACATGGTACAAATTTGGACCAAGGGACTAGTGATGATTCAGGTCAGGAAGTTGGGAACTGTATTGGTCCATTCTTGCACTACTATAAAGAACTACCTGAGAATGGGTCATTTATAAAGCAAAGAGGTTTAAAAGGCTCTCACAGCATCACGGCTGAGGAGTCCCTAAGAAACTTGCATCATGGCAGAAGGCAAAGGGGAAGCAGGCACATCTTTACATGGCAGGAGCAGGAGAGAGAGAGCAAGGCGGAGAGGTTCTATATACTTTCAAACAACCAGCTCTTGTGATATATCACAGGAACAGCACCAAAGGGGAAGTCCACCCCCGTGATCTAGTCACATTCCACCAGGCCCCACGTCCAACATGGGGACTCAAACCACATCGGGGGGGACCAAAGAAATATTTTCCTTATTTTCAGTTACCAATGGAATTTACTGCTGATGAGAAATAAATGTATCTTGCCAATAACTTACAAAGTAATAAAACCGGCCAGGTGCGATGGCTCACGCCTGTTAATCCCAGCACTTTGGGAGGCTGAAGCGGGTGGATCACGAGGTCAGGAGATCAAGACCATCCTGGCCAACGTGGTGAAACTCTGTCTCTTCTAAAAATACAAAATTTGACGTGGTGGTGCACGCCTCTAATCCCAGCTACTTGGGAGGCTGAGGCAGGAGAATAGCTTGAACCAGGGAGCCGGAGCTTGCAGTGAGCCGAGATCGTGCCACAGCACTCCAGCCTGGTGACAGAGTGAGAGTCCATCTAAAACAAAAAAACAAACCAAAACAATTTCCCTGGAAATGTATAATGTATTGACACTTTTTAGTATTTAAAAAATTTTCAGTGATACCCTGTATCTACAAAAAAAAAAAAACAAAAAAGCAAGACAAAAACCAACAGGTGTGGTGATGTGCGCCTGTAGTCCCAGCTACCCAGGAGGCTGCAGTGGGAGGATTGCTTGAGCCTAAAAGTTCAAGCCATGATCTCACCACTGTACTCTAGCCTGGATGACAGAGCAAGACTGTGTCTAAAAAATTTTTTTAATTAAAAAAAAATTCATCTTGACTTGCTTTTCATGTGAATCTAGTATATTTGCTACTTTTTGATAATGCTTTGCACTTTTTAAATTGTGGTAAACACAATACATAAAATTTCCATCTTCCCCATTTTAAGTGACCAGCTCAGGGGCATTAAGTGCATTCACAGTGATGTGCAA
Organism: Colobus angolensis palliatus; assembly: GCF_000951035.1. Lineage (NCBI taxonomy): Eukaryota > Metazoa > Chordata > Mammalia > Primates > Cercopithecidae > Colobus > Colobus angolensis. The sequence continues at coordinate 650,197 of NW_012115278.1, forward strand.
CCATCACCACCATCTAGCTCTAGAACTTTTTGTCCTACAAAAGTGAAAATTACTCATTAAATAATAACTCCATTTCCTCCTCCCCGGACCCCATCCCCTGGCAACCACCATTCTACTTCCTGTCTCCATGACATTTGATTAGTCTAGATACCTCATATAAGTGGAATCATACAGTATTTGTCCTTTTGTGTCTGGCTTATTTCACTCGCTGTAATGTTTCCAAAATTCATCCATGTTGTAGCATGCATCAGAATGTACTTTCTTTTTGAGGTCGAATGATACTCCATTGCGTGTATATGTTATGTTTTATTTATTAATCCATCAATGGACATTTAGGTTGCTTCTGCCTTTTGGGTAATGCGAATAATGTTGCTATGAACATGGGTGTGCAAATATCTCTTTGAGTTTCTGCTCCTAATTCTTTTTTTTTGAGCTGGAGCCTTGCTCTTTTGCCCAGGCTGGACTGCAGTGCCACGCTGTGATCTCGGCTCACTGCAACCTCCGCCTCCCAGGTTCAAGCAATTTTCACTTGATTCTCCTTCCTCAGCCTCTCAAGTAGCTGGAATTAAAGGCTCAAACCAACACACCAGGCTAATTTTTTATATTTTTGGTAGATTTGGGGTTTCACCATGTTGGCCAGGCTGGTCTCGAACTCTTGAACTCAAGCGATCCACCCGCCTTGGCCTCCCAGAGTGCTGAGATTACAGGTGTGAGCCACCATGCCTGGTCTTCTGCTTCTAATTCTTTTAGATATAACCCTGAAGTGATGATGCTAGATTATTATAGTGTTCTGTGCCCAGGTCTTAATTTATGGAGATGACTGAGTGATGACATGGAGAGACCAATGCCACTGAATTTTTTTTTTTTTTTTTGAGATGGAGTTTCGCTCTTGTGCAGGCTAGAGTGCAACTGTGTGACCTCTGCTCACTGCAATCTCTATCTCCCGGGTTCGAGCGATTCTCCTGCCTCAGCCTCCCAAGTAGCTGGGCTTGTAGACTCCCACCCACCACGTGTGGCTAATATTTTGTATTTTTAGTAGAGACAGGGTTTCACCATGTTGGCCAGTCTGGTCTTGAACTCCTGATCTCACGTGATCTGCCTGCTTCGGCCTCCCAAAGTGCTGGGATTACATGGGTGAGCCACCATGCCCGGCCAATTGAAGATTTTTATTACTTACATTTTTCCAGGAAGGGGGCATGCTACACTACACCACATCACGTGAGGAGCACTAGGTTTTGGTCTGGAGGCAGAAGATAGCAGTGAAGGGGAAAATCTAGGGTAAAGCCTTTACTGGGAACTCCGAGGGAAACAGGGCAAGTTTGAGCATAGGATGGGTTAGTTTAAATAATTCTGGTTGGCTTTGGGCTATAGGGATGGTCTCTAGTGGCTTGGTTTGTGCCCTGGGTATATAGAGTATGGGAAATAGCGGCCAGCGAGAGTTAGCTAAGGAGTTGGCTGGGCTACAGACTGGGTTGGTTGTTTGGCATATGAAAGACATGCTTATAGACAAATTATTATATTTGGGAATTAGCTAGCTTTGGGAGGGGCATTCTCTCCCATGATTTGCAAGGCCCTCAAAAGCCAGAGCAACAAAAATACAGAAAATAAGATATAGTTAATGTAATTGGCTTGGTGATGAATGGATCCCAAATAGACAAACACAGAAGCTAAGAAAACCCAGAACACATGGTAAAACTTCTTTTGCATTTCTTGAGGAAACCACGTAGTGTTTTGCGTAGTGCCTGCAAAATCTTCCGTTCCTACCAACATTCTACAAGGTTGTCAGTTCATCTGGTGTTCACCGTCTCTTACGTTCTGTTTCTTCTTTGTTTTATAGTAGCCATCCAAATGGGTGTGAAGTGGTATCTCACTGTGATTTTGATTTTGATTTCCCTGATGATTAGTGATGCCGAGCATCTTTTCATGTGCTTCTTGGCCATTTACATGTCTTTGGAGAATTCTCATTAAGACATTTGCCCATTTTTATGTATGTATGTATGTATGTATGTATTTATTAAGATGGAGTCTCTTTCTGTTGCCCAGGCTAGAATGCAATGGCCTAGTCTCGGCTCACTGCAACCTCTGTCTCCTGGGATCAAGCAATTCTCCTGCCTCAACCTCATGAGTAGCTAGGATTACAGATGTGCACCACCATGCCTGGCCAATTTTTGTATCTTTAGTAGAGACGGGGTTTCAGCATGTTGACCAGGCTGGTCTTGAACTCCTGACCTCAAATGATCC
>NW_012115278.1:653413-655267 GCF_000951035.1 Colobus angolensis palliatus
GGCTAGTTTTTTGTATTTTTTAGTAGAGACGGGGTTCCACCGTATTAGCCAGGATGGTCTCGATCTGCTGAGCTCGTGATCCACCCGTCTCGGCCTCCCAAAGTGCTGGGATTACAGGCTTGAGCCACCGCGCCCGGCCTCAAGTTCATTTTTGTATATGATGTAAGGAAAGGGTCCAGCTTCATTCTTTTGCATGTGGATATCCAGTTTTCCCAGTACCACGTGTTGAAAAGGCTGTCCTTTCCCCATTGAAGGTCTTGGCACACTTGTTGAAAATCATTTGACCATATGGGAGAGCTTATTTCTGGGCTCTCTATTCTGTTCCAGTTGTCCATGTTTTGCATTCTTTTTAAAAAATATTTTTGGTCTTTACATTTCAGAATCAGCATATTTCAAATGCGACTTACGGGACTACATGCAGTGAGGAAGATGGTTAATCATCCTCTTCTGACCAGGAGTTCTGACAACTTTGCTGCTGTAGGCGAAGTGTCTAAGGCAGGTGTCAGCAAATTCTCCTCTAAAGGAGCTGTGTGTGTGTGTGTGTGTGTGTGTGTGTGTGTGAGTGAAAAAGAGGGTGAGATGTATTTTAAATTTATTTTAAGAAATTGGCTTACACGATGGTACAGTCTTGCAAGCCAAAAATCTGCAGAGTAGGCTGGTAGTCTGGAAACCCAGGGAAGAGTTGCGGTATTAAGTGTTAAGTCTGAAACTAATCTCTAATCTGAAGGCAGAATTCCCTCTCTTCCTCAAGAGATCTTCATCTGTTTTCTTTTCTTTTTGTTTTTTGTTTTTTTGTTTTTGTTTTTTTTTTTTTTGGAGACAGAGTCTCGCAGCCCAGGCTGGAGTGCGGTGGCACGATCTTGGCTCATTGCAACCTTTGCTTCCCAGGTTCAAGCGACTCTCCTACCTCAACCTCCTGAGTAGCTGAGACCACAGGTGCACACCACCATGCCTGGCTAATTTTTGTATTTTTAGTAGATACGGGGTTTTACCATGTTGGCCAGGCTGATCTTGAACTCCTGACCTCAGGTGATCCATCTGCTTTGGCCTCCCAAAGTGCTGGCATTACAGGCATGAGCCACCATGCCCGGCCTTAATCTGTTTTCTCTTAAGGTTTTCAACTGATTGGTTGAGGTTCACCCACATTTTGGAGGGTATTCTGCTTTACTCAGAGTTTACTGACATAAATGTTAATGTCATCCAAAAAGTACCTTCACGACAATATTCGGGGTGGTATTTAGCCATGTATCTGGGACCAACCAGGGGCACGGGGGCTCACACCTATAATCCCAGCACTTTGGGAGGCTGAGGCGGGCGGGTTATGAGGTCAGGAGATTGAGACCATCCTGGCTAACATGGTGAAACCCTGTCTCTGCTAAAAAAGAAAAATACAAAAAAATTAGCCTGGTGTGGTGCTGGGTGCCTGTAGTCCCACCTACTCAGGAGGTTTAGGCAGGAGAATGGCGTGAACCCGGGAGGCAGAGCTTGCAGTGAGCCGAGATGGTACCACTGCACTCTAGCCTGGGCGATAGAGTGAGACTCCGCCTCAAAAAAAAAAATTTTTGTTTCAAAAAAAAATAATAATTAAAAAATAAAATTAAATTTAAAAAAAAGAAAATTAAACATCAGGGGCTGGACACAGTGGCTCACGCCTGTAATCCCAGCACTTTGGGAGGCCAATGCGGGTGGATCACAAGGTCAGGAGTTCGAGAACAGCCTGGCCAATATGGTTAAACCCCATCTGTACTAAAAATACGAAAATTAGCCAGGTGTGATGGCGGGCACCTGTAATCCTAGCTACTTGGGAGGCTGAGGTAGAAGAATCACTTGAACCCAGGAGGTGGAGTTTGCAGT
>NW_012115278.1:655772-656032 GCF_000951035.1 Colobus angolensis palliatus
CTTGAACAATAGCATAAGCCAGCTAGACCCAAAAAAAAAAAAATATATATATATATATATTAAACATCACAAGTTTACCTATTGTCAACACGGATGCCATAAGCATCTCCTGGAACCTTACTTACTCTCCAAATAAAGATATTAACAAGATCATACTCCTGCCTAACATGATACACTGCCTTGTGTACAACTAAAAAACACCAACGTTTTAGTGCAAACAGAAGAGGATACAAAGTCTGTGGGTGATAGTCACTTTTTTC
>NW_012115278.1:656512-667269 GCF_000951035.1 Colobus angolensis palliatus
GGCCTCCCAAAGTGCTGGGATTACAACTTTTTTCCTTTTTATCCTGTAACATAAAAACTATAACATGAAGTTAATAACACTGAAATACTATAACATAAAGTTAATATATCTTATATGTTATGTGGTAAGGGGATAAGAGAGGAAAGAAAACTTTTTTAAAATTTTTTTTTTATTTGAAGACAGAGTCTCGTTCTGTCACCCAGGCTGGAGTGCAGTATTACGATCTCAGCTCACTGAAACCTCCACCTTCCTGGTTCAAGCCATTACCCTCCCTCAGCCTCCCGAGTAGCTGGGATTACAGGCTTACGCCACCACGCCCAGCTAATTTTTTCGTATTTTTAGTAGAGATGGAGTTTCACCATGTTGGCCAGGCTAGTCTTGAACTCCTGACCTCAGGCAATTTGCCTGCCTCAGCCTCCCAAAGTGCTGGGATTACAGGCGTGAGCCACTGCACCCAGCCTAGCAATGACATTTTATATACACACATGCACATGCACAGACCTATTCATAAAAGATGAAATACTGAAGACTATTACAGTTCTGATTTCTGTAACTGGTCAGGTGGTCACAGCTCATATTTGTAATTAACTCTGTCTACTATTCATCATGTATTCCCATTGTCCTCAGCAAGTACTGCAGCTGGTTGTGATTATTTACCTGGTGGGGTGACCCAAACCTTCAATTTCTGAAGGGTCTAGGCCAGTCATAGTCCTGCCTGAATTTGGTTGTTAACGTTTTCCATGGGCTTTAGTTACAGAGCTTGGTTAATCCTAAAATACCCTAAGGGACGCCGGGCGTGGTGGCTCATGCCTGTAATCCCAGCACTTTGGGAGGCTGAGCTGGGCAGATCACGAGGTCAGGAGTTTGAGACCAGCCTGACCAACATGGTGAAACCTGTCTCTACTAAAAATACAAAAATTAGCTGGGCGTGGTGGCTCACGCCTGTAATCCCAGCTACTCGGGAGGCTGAAGCAGGAGAATTGCTTGAACCCCGGAGGCAGAGATTGCACTGAGCCGAGGTCACACCACTGCACTCCAGCCTGGGCAACAGAGCCAGGCTCCATCTCAAAAAAAAACCAAAAAAAAACCCTAAGGGATCCCTTGTACTTCACATATATTCTTCCTTACTTCCTTTATGAAGCAGAAGTCCAGTTTCTCCTTGGTAATCAGGGTGAGTAGCAATAGCCAGCACAACAGTTCCCTTCTTTGTTGATTCAAAGGCATTAGAAGCCTAAAAGGGTTAGATTAAATAGCAGTTTTTTTTTTTTTTTTTTTGAGACAGAATCTCATTCTGTCACCCAGGCTGGAGTGCAGTGGCGCACCTCGGCTCACTGCATCCTCTGCTGCCTGGGGTTCAAGCATTCTACTGCCTCAGCCTCCCCAGTAGTTGGGATTATAGGTGCCTGCCTCCGTGCCTGGCTAATTTCTGTATTTTTAGTAGAGACAGGGTTTCACCATCTTGTCCAGGCCAGTCTTGAACTCCTGACCTCACGATCCACCTGCCTTGGCCTCCTGAAGTGCTGGGATTACAGATGTGAACCACCGTGCCCAGCCTAGATGGCAGTCTTAACTTCTAGTTCAGTCCAATCACTGCTGTTTCTACTGATGGAAGTATTCCTGCTGTTGGAACTAAGACTGCCAGACCAGAAGAGTATGAGGTCATGGCGACAGGAAACACAAATTTTGCTAGATGGTCAACTAGGGATAATTGTGGAGGGCTGCCACTTCCGTTTCTATCTTTTGGTTTCTAGCCTTGTCAACCCTGACTATGGGAGAAGCAGCAATATATTAAATACTGACCCAGACAGTATACAGCCTCCTGAAAAGCCTTACCCCAGTCCTGTAAGGTATTACCAAATAGCTGGTACTGTAACTGAATCTTCAAAAGGCCTTTCCACCATTCTGTGAAATCATCTGCCTTAGGATGGCGGGGAACATGGTAAGACCACCGAATTCCGTGAGCATGGGCCGATTGCTGCACTTCCTTTGCTATGAAGTGAGTTCCTTGGTCGGAAGCAATGTTGTCTGGAGTACTCTGACAGTGCATAAGGCATTTGTGATTTTACAGAGGGAGCTTTTGATAGAAGCGTTGCATGCAGTGTAAGCAAATCTGTATCCAGAGTAAGGGTCTGTTCTATTAAAGACAAAACACTGACCCTTCCATAATGGAGGTGTTCAAAGTAATCAGCCTGCCACCAGGTAGCTAGCTGATCACCGTGGGGAATGGTACCATAGTGGAGACTCAGCGTTGGTCTCTGCTGAGGGTAGATTGGGCACTCGGTGGTGGCCATAGCTAGGTTGGCCTTGGTGAATGGGAGTTCATGTGGCCAAACCCATGCGTAACCTTCATCCCTGCCATCGTGACCACTTTGTTCATAATCCCATTGGGCAATGACAGAAAAATGAGCCTGACTGTATGTATGAAACAGGTCATCCTGTCCACTTGGTCATAAAATCCTCCTCTGCTGAGTGGGCATTCACATGGCCACAAATGTCTTTACCTTTTTTTCTTTCCCTGGTTGATTTAGAGAGGTCTATCTATAGGTCCTTCTATCTCTTCCCAAGGCTTCCTTGTCACCAATTTTCCAATCATGCTCCTTCTACATTCCTGACCAGCCAAACCATTGGCCACAGCCTATAAATTGGTATATAATTGTATGTCTGGCCATATGTCCTTCCAAACAAAATAAACAACCAGGAACACTGTCCCAAGCTCTACCCACCGGAAGGATTTGTCTTCACTGCTGTTCTTCAGGGAGGTCTTCAGAAAGGCTCTGTAGTGCAGCAGTTGTCCACTTCTGGGTGATATGTGCATATGACGTAGAACCATCTGTAAACCAAGCCTGAGTCTTCTCTTTTTCCATCATCTGATTGAAGGGAACGCCCCATGAGCCACAGGGGCAGCTGGGATAGAGAAAGCAGTGTAGCAGGAGTGGGGGCCATGGACATTTAAGCCACTTCTTCATGTAACTTAATTATGTCTTCAGATCATGTTCTGGCTGTGTGGGCTTAACTTTACAGCTGGGCGGGTAAGATAACACCCAGTTCATGAAGGGCAGCTCAGGTTACATGGTAACTTGGTGTCCTGGGGTTAAGCTTTTAGTCTCCATTAATGCCCAGTAGCAGGCCAACAGCTGTTTCTCAAAAGGAGAGTAGTTAATTACAGAGGATGGCAGGGCTTTGCGCCAATATCCTAAAGGCCTATGCTGCAACTTACCAATGAGGGCCTGCAAAGAGCTCCTAAAAGCATTACTGTCTGCTACTGACACTTCAAGCATTATTGTGTTTTTTTTTTTTTTTTTTTTTGAGACAGAGTCTTGCTCTGTTTCCCAGGCTGTAGTGCAGTGGCATGATCCTGGCTCACTGCAGCCTCTGTCTCCCAGGTTCAAGCAATTCTCATGCCTCAGCCTCCTGAGTAGCTGGGATTACAGGGGTGTGCCACCATGCTCAGCTAATTTTTGTATTTTTAGTAGAGACAGGGTTTCACCACATTGACTAGGCTGGTCTTGAACTCCTGACCTCAAGTGATCTACCTGCCTCAGCCTCCCAGAGTGCTGGGATTACAGGCGTGAGCCACCACACCTGGCTGCATCATTGAGAAATTTATGTTGCAGCCTGAACCTGTTGTAGAAGCTTCTCTTGTTTTAGGATCTACTCAAAACTACAGCTTTTCAGGTCATGAATGTAGCACATGAGCTGGGTGTTTGAATCCCTGAGGCAATTTTCCCCCTACTTTGTTCAGTGAAATCAGCAGCAACTAGACAGTCTCATTATACTTGTTAGTTTGACAAAATGTTTGAAGGTATCATACACGTTAATCCAGAACCTTGCTTTTTATATTTATTTAATTTAAAGTATCTGGGCTGGGAGTGGTGGCTCAGGCCTGTGATCCCAGCACTTTGGAAGGCTAAGGCGGGTGGATAACCTCAGGTCAGGAGTTCGAGATTGGCCTGGCCAACATAGTGAAATCCTATCTGTACTAAAAATACAAAAAGCAATTAGCTAGTGTTCTTCTGATTACTTGTAATTAATGCCTTTAAATCTAGTTAATTTAGAGTACCAATTTCAGAAACCAACCCCAGAACTAACTCAGAAAATTTATTCTTAAGATCTGTTTCCTGTAGAACTATTCTTGATACCAAAATCTGTGTGTGTTAGGGTTCTCCAGAAAAACAAAGTGAACTAGTAGAATGTATATAGTCTCAGTCTCTGTCTCTCTTTCTCAGAATTGATCATGTGGTTATGGAGGCTGGCTAGTCCAAAATCTTCAGAGCAGGCTATGGATTCAGGGAAGAGTTGATGTTGTAGCCCTAGACCAAGGGCAGTCTGGAGACAATTTCATCTTCTTTTTCTTTGGTTTGTTTTCTCTTATGGCTTTCAATTGAATGGATGAGGTCCACCCATATTAAAGAAGGTATCTGCTTTACTCAGAATCTACTGATTTAAACGTTAATCCCATCTCAAAAACATGCCATCATGGCACCATCCAGGTTGACGTTTGACCAAATACCTGGGTACCATGGCCTGGCCCCATTGACACATAAGATCACTCTCACAGTCAGATAACAAATACTTTTAGCTTTGTGGGTCATATGGTTCATGTTACAACTACTCAGCTGTGTGGTTGTAGTCATAGACAATACATAAACAAATGGCCATGGCTGTGTTCCAATAACACTTTATTTATAGATACTAAAATTTGAACTTCATATAATGTTTACATCACAAAATAAACTTTTACTTGGATCCTTTCCTCCTTCCCCCCACCCACCATGTAAAAAAAAAAAAAAAAGTAAAAAAAAAGGAGCTATGTGAGGTGATGGATATGTTCCAATAACACTTTATTTATAGATACTAAAATTTGAACTTCATATAATGTTTACATCACAAAATAAACTTTTACTTGGATCCTTTCCTCCTTGATTGTGTCACTTCACTCCAGCATGTGCAACATAGAGAGGCCCCATCTCTTTAAAAAAAATATACAGGCAGCAGGCAGGATTTGGCATAGTTTGCTGACCGTCAAGGGCTCTCTTTTCTTTTCTTTTTTTTTTTGAGACAGAGTCTTGCTCTGTTGCCCAGGCTGGAGTGCAGTGGCCGGATCTCAGCTCACTGCAAGCTCTGCCTCCCGGGTTTATGCCATTCTCCTGCCTCAGCCTCCGGAGTAGCTGGGACTACAGGCGCCTGCCACCTTGCCCGGCTAGTTTTTTGTATTTTTTAGTAGAGACGGGGTTTCACCATGTTAGCCAGGATGGTCTCGATCTCCTGACCTCGTGATCCGCCCGTCTCGGCCTCCCAAAGTGCTGGGATTACAGGCTTGAGCCACCGCGCCCGGCCAAGGGCTCTCTTTTCTAAAACATGGATGTGGTAACAATATGTGCAAAGGCCATGGGTGAAGAGCCTTTTATTTTGTTGCTTGTGTTCCAGTTGGTGCATTCTCAAGAGTAGGTACTTTCTTTTCTTGCTAATTCTCTTCCTGAGCCTATCTTGGGATTTTCTAAGAAGGTTGCTATTAGTCTAGTCTTTTTCCAGCTGCTCCCTAGATTGAGGAGGGAGAGGAGAAATTCAGCAAAGATTTATCTCTCCTCATCAAGGCTGTCCCTTGCCTGCTTTCCTGTGGGACAGATGGTGCCTGTAGGCAAAAGTCTGGAAAATGTCAGCTGCCCATTACTTGGTGCTTTGAGCAGAAAGGCCTGTTGGGTTGGTTCCTGGGCTCCCGTGCTTAATGTGTGTGTGTGCTGTTTTGTGTTTTTACCCATCTTTCTGCTTTGGCTTTAGGTTTTTGTATTTGCATTTATATAAACTTTTTATGGAATAAAATTATAATGAAGAGAAGCAGCACAGAGTTGGGGTTGAGAGCTGGCAGTACTGGAACCAGAATGCTTGGTTTGAATCTGGGCTCAAATGCTTGAGAGCTGTGTGACTTTCACTATAGTTCTTCTGTTTTCTGGGCATCAGTTTCCTAATCTGTAAAAGGGATGGAAATAGGGCCAGGCATGGTTCCTTAGGCCTGTAATCCCAGGTACTCGGGAGGCTGAGGTGGGAGGATAGCTTCAGCTTAGGAGGTCTAGGGTGCAGTGAGCCATGATTGTGCCACTGCACTCTAGCCTGGGTAACATAGCGAGACCCTGTCTCTAAAAAAAAAAAATAAGAAGAAAAGATGGAAATGAAATAGTAACTCACACGGTTTTTTGTTTTTTTTTGTTTTGTTGAGACGAAGTCTTGGAATCTCACTCTGTCACCCAGACTGGAGTGCAGTGATGTAATCATGGCTCACTGTAGCCTTGACCTCCTGGGTTCAAGCAGTTCTCCTGTCCCAACTTCCTGAGTGGCTGGAGCTACAGACATGTGCTATCATGCCCGGCTGATTTCTGTATTTTTAGTAGAGGTGGGGTCTCCCTATGTTATGCAGGCTGATCTCTAACTCCAAGGCTCAGGTGATCCCCCTGCTCAGCCTCCCAAAGTATTGGGGTTATAGGCATGAGCCTACAGTGGCCATCACATGGTTTTCATTTTTTGTTTTTTATTTCTTTTTAATCTTTTTATAGATCTAGTCCTGAATCCAGAACATGAGTTTTAAATGAACTAATGTTAACGTACTTAGAAAGTATCTGCTGCATAGTAAGGATATGGGTTTGTACAATAAATAAATGAAAAATAAAGAGAGCTGCTCACATAGAGTGCAGATTTCAAACCTTCTAGTCTTTTCTAGTTTTATTACACTGAATTTCTGCTTCTGAATTTTTAATTTTGTTATAAGAAGGATGTTAGTCCCTCTAAAGTATCATTTCCAATATTGTATATGTTCCATAAATTTTAAGATTATTTACTTCAAATTATTTTATAATGCATATGCCTTTTATATTTGTTTTAGTTCTAATATATCAAAATGCAGCTTTCAAAAATATTTTAGTGTGTATAATTATCTCAGATTACTGTTAGTAGAGGTGCTTTTTTAAAAGACAAATATTATATTTAAAAGACCCTGCCACAAAAGTACTCCTCATGGCAGGGAAGATGGACTGGAGATGATGTGGCAATTATGCAAAGAAAACTTCACGTTATTTTGTATTTGAAACATAACCTGAGACTGGGCGCGGTGGCTCATACCTGTAATCCCAGCACTTTGGGAGGCTGAGGCGGGTGATCATGAGGTCAGGAATTCGAGACCAGCCTGGCCAATATGGTGAATCCCCGTCTCTACTACAAATACAAAAATTAGCTAGGCATGGTGACACGCACCTGTAGTCCCAGCTGCTTGGGAGGCTGAGGTAGAATCACCTGAACCCGGGAGGCGGAGGTTGCAGTGAGCCGAGATCACGCCATTGCATTCCAGCCTGGGTGACAGAGTGAGACTTTGTCTCAAAAAGAAAAGAAAACAAAACAAAACAAAAAAACCTGATTTTATATTTTGTCTTGTCATATAGTTGTATTTGTTTTAAAATATCCTTCCACCCCATCCAAAAGTATTTTATCCAAGTAGCAGCACATCTTATTTCCATGCCTGGCTGGACTGTACTTATACTTGTCTCAAACTAAGGAAAAAGAAAGTAATTTATATCAGTCAAAAGACCTCTACTTCTCAATAAGTTAAGGGGGAAAATGGTCTTAATCTACCACTCATTTTTCTACTAGAATTTCTTAATGTTGCATCAGTGTTTCACAATGTAGTTGAAAACTCAAAATACAAATCTTATTTTATTTTATTTTATTTATGTTTTGAGATGGAGTCTTGCTCTTTTGCTCAGGCTGGACAGTGCAGTGGCGTGATCTTGGCTCACTGCAACCTCCACCTCCCAGGTTCAAGTGATTCTCCTGCCTCAGCCTCCTGAGTAGCCGGGACTACAGACGCACGCCACCACGCCTGGTTAATTTTTGTATTTTTAGTAGAGACGGGGTTTCACTGTGTTGGCCAGGATGGTCTCGATCTCCTGACCTCGTGATCTGCCCGCCTCGGCCTCCCAAAGTGCTGGGATTACAGGTGTGAGTCACCGCGCCCGGCCTCAGAACAGTTTATATTTACAAAATTATTTCAAAGATAGTAGGGAGTTCCCATGTGTCTCATATGTTTCTCCTATTAACATGTTACACTTGTGTCATTGATGTACCAATATTGGTACATTATTATTAACTTTTATAACATACTTTATCCAGATGTCTTCGGTTTTTCTAAAATACCCTTTTTCTGTTCCAGGATCTCATCCAGGAAATCACAGTACAGCTTGTACTCTTGCATCTCAAGGTTGTTGTTGGTTGTGACATTTTCTCACTTTATTTTGATAACCTTGACAGTTTTGGGGATTACTGGTCAAATGTTTGTAGAATGTCCCTGAATTAGGGTTTTTTTTTTTTTTTTTTGAAATGAAAGGCCTCACATATTTATTACTGAACCCAGCCAACCAACGCATTCATAATAGATTCAGAGAGGAAAATACGTCGAACTCTCCAGAGAGTGGTGACATTTTCAGTTTGATATGGTAATGTGATCGTGACCTTCAGACAGCACAAATATAGGTGCCATCTCATGTGCAGTTCCTCACAGACCCAGCTTGGTTCTTCTCCAGTGTCTCCTTTTGGAGTTGTACCTTATTTTATTTCCAGTTTTCATCCGAATCCACTGGGGAATGGGACGATTTTGCTTTTGTTTCTTGGCCAGGAATCGCTTAATCCTGAAAGTCTTGTGAGAAGACATGGTGAGAAGTGGAGGCAAGAACACACCACGATGGCAGAGAAAGGAAAACAGCGAATTAGGGTTTTTAAAAACTGATTTATAATTCACATACTATAAAATTTACCCCTTTAAAATATATAATTCAGTGCCTTTGAGTATATTCACCATGTTTCCCAACCATCAACCATCCTGTGGTTGGAAAATGAGATAACCTATTATCTAATTCCAGAAATTCCAGAATATTTTGATCATCCGGAAAGAAACCTCGTAACTAACAGCAATTACTCTCCTTTCACTCCTCTCCCATCTCCTGAAAATCACTAATCTGCTTTCTGTCTATATGGATTTGCCTATTCTTTTTTTTTTTTGAGACAGAGTCTCGCTCTCTCACCCAGGCTGGAGTGCATTGGTGCAGTCTCAGTTCACTGCAACCCCCGCCTCCTGGGTTCAAGTGATTCTCCTGCCTCAGCCTCCTGAGTAGCTGAGATTACAGGCATGTGCCACCACACCTGGCTAATTTTTGTATTTTTAGTAGAGACAAGGTTTCTCCATGTTGGCCAGACTGGTCTTGAACTCCTGACCTCAGGTGATCCACCCCCTTGGCCTCCCAAAGTGCTGGGATTACAGGCGTGAGCCACCGCACTTGCCCTGGATTTGCCAATTCTTAACATATCATATGAAAGGAACCATAATAATGCCTGACATGTTGGCTTATGCCTGCAATCCCAGTACTTTGGGAGGCCAAAGTGGGACGATTATTTTAGTGTAGGAGTTGGAGACCTCTCTGGGCAACATAGTTAGACTAGGTCTCTACAAAAAATAAAAAAACTAGCCAGGCATGGTGGCACATTCCTGTAGACCCAGCTACTAGGGAAGCTGAGGTGGGAGGATTACTTGAGCCCAGGAGGTCGAGGCTGCAGTAAGCCATGATTGTGCCAGTGCACTCCAGCCTGGGTGACAGAGTGAGACTGTTAAACAAACAAAAAACAAACAAAAAAAAATAGGTGGCCTTTTCTGTCTAGCTGCTTTCACTCAGCATAATGTTGTCAGGGTTCATCCATGTTTTTTCATGAATCAACACACCATTCCTTTTTGTAGCAGAATAATATTCCATAGTACCATGCCATAGTTGTTTTCTTTTTTCTTTTCTTTTTTTTTTATTTTGGAGAAAGGGTCTCACTCTGTTGCCCAGGCTAAAGTGCAATGGTGTAATCATAGTTCACTGCAGCCTCGACCTCCCTGGCTCAAGCAATCCTCCCACCTCAGTTTGGGTAGCTGGGAATAGAGGCGTGCACCACTATGCCTAACTGATTTTTTAAAAAATTTTTAGTAGAGATGGAGTCTTGCTGTCAGGGAGATCTCAGACTCCTGAGTTCAAGCAATCCTCTCGCCTTGGCTTCCAAAAGTGTTGGGATTGCAGGCGTGAGCCACTGCACCTGACCTCAGATTTTGTTTATTCATTCATCAGTTGAAGAGCATTTGAGTTGTTTCTAGTTTTTAACTTTCTTTTTTTTTTTTGAGGTGGAGTCTCACTCTGTCACCCAGGCTGGAGTGCAATGGCATGGTCTTGGCTCACTGCAACCTCCGCCTCCTGGGTTCAAGTTCTCCCGCCACAGCCTCCCGAGTAGCTGGAACTACAGGTGTGTGCCCCCACACCTGGCTAATTTTTGTATTTTTAGTAGAGATGGGGTTTCATTATGTTGGCCAGGCTGGTCTCGAACTCCTGACCTCGTGATCCACCAGCCTCAGCCTCCTAAAGTGCTGGGATTACAGGCTTGAGCCACTGCGCCCGGCCTTCTTTTTTTTTTTTTAAGACAGGTTTGGCTCCGTTCCCCAGACTGGAGTGCAGTGGTGCGACCACAACTTACTGCAGTCTCCACCTCTCAGGCTCAAGTGATTATCCTACCTCAGCCTCCTGAGTAGCTGGGACCAGAGGTGTGCAACACCACATTTGGCTTTTTTTTTTGTAGAGACAGGTCTTGCTATGCTGCCCAGGCTGGTCTCGAACACCTGGATTCAAGCGATCTGCCTGCCTCGGCCTCCCAAAGGGTTGGAATTACAGGCTTGAGCCCTTGTGCCCAGCCCC
>NW_012115278.1:668175-677338 GCF_000951035.1 Colobus angolensis palliatus
TTTATACATGCTGGATACTACACTCCTAGTCGCTTTATGATTTGCAAATATTTTCTCCCATTTTCTTGGCTGTCGTTTCACTTTCTTAATGTCCCCTTGAAGCAAAAACTTTTATGTAACTGTGATGAAGGTCAGTTTATTTATTATTTTTGATTGCTTTTGTTTTAGGTGTCATATCTAAGAAACTGTTGCCTAATTCAAGGTTACACAGATTTATATATATACACACATATATTTATACATGTATATATAAGTATACATGGAATATGTATGTAAAATATACACATACACAAATGGTATGTATCATTTATACATAGGTATACATGTGTATGTATACATATATAACGTGTATATATGCTCTATAACAAGTGACTTATAGTTTATTGATGTATTTTGAGTTAATTTTTGTACATGGTATGAGGCAAGGGTTCTGATTAGTTTTTCTAGTCTCCTTTGTCTAATTCTGTACAGAATAGTTTTATTGCAGGTTTAGTGTCCTTTAAGTATGTAACCTTAAGTGTTTGACTTGGGGATAAATGTAGACTTTGGGAAAACTGAATTTTTGGGACACCTATCAGGGTCTGCTAGCATATCATAGTGGAGTTTAGTGGCAATGTCTCCTTTGTATCTTCACTCCCCAGTTGTAGAATATGCTGAATTAGACCTATTATTAACTAGCATAAAATAGGAGTGAGCCTAATGGCAGTTCTCTTTGGATTTTCTGTAAAGCCCAGGACACCCATTATGACTTCTCAGACTCCAAAGCGAATTTCCTAATGCAGTAGAACATACAGGAGATTATGAGGAAAGGCAGTCAGAGTTTGAAAAGAGAACATACCAGAAACAATGGAAGATAGGTCCAAGAAACTAGATAAGTGCAAGTTGAGAACTGAATCTAGTTTTATTTCTTTTTGATAATACTTATATTTTAATTGTAAAAGTAATTCATAATCATTGCAAAAAGTACGAAACACTGTAAAAATTAAAAATACAAAACTAATCTCAACTTGTGACAGCCAAGAGAAACGTGAGGAAACATGATTATAATGTTTGTGGCATGTAAGTTTGGTGTCTACAATGGAAAAAGGATATTAGGGGAAAAAAAGGAAGTATAAGATACAGACATTAGTTAAAACAATGAGAATAAAAAATGAATACCCAATTTCTACTCCTAGAGGAAGTAGTACTGTAACATTTGGTGATGTTCTAGGAGCCAACATTTTTACCCTGCTTTTACTAGGACCTGTTCTAAATAGTATTTTAGCTCATTTAATTGTTAAGCCATTGTATAAAGTAAATAGAATCCCTTCTTTTGTTACAGATTAGGAATTTAATACACAGAGGGTTAAGTAACTTGCTCAAAGTAACATTGTTGTGGAGAGTCAAAGCTGGAATTTGAACCAAAAGAGCCTGAGTCCAAAGGCATGGTTTTTATCACTGGACTATAATGGTGTATATTCTTTCATAATTTTTTCAGTGTACGAATAAACATACAGTATGCCTTTATTTTATTTATTTTTTTGAGACAGAGTCTTGCTTTGTCACCAGGCTGGACTGCAGTGGTGCCATCTCAGCTCACCTCAACCTCCGCCTCCTGGGTTCAAGCAGTTCTCCTGCCTCAGCCTCCCGAGTAGCTAGGACAACAGGCACGCACCATCGCGCCCAGCTAATTTTTCTGTTTTTTTGTAGAGATGGGGTTTCACCATGTTGGCCAGGATGGTCTCGATCTCCTGACCTCGTGATCTGCCCGCCTTGGCCTCCCAAAGTGCTGGGATTACAGGTGTGAGCCACTGTGCCCAGCCTACATTCTGTTTTTCGATTCACTCCCGTGATCCAGAGTCAACTTCCCATGTTATTTTATGTGAATATGTATCAATGAACTATTAGAAATTGCAATGTTTTTGTAGGTCAAAAAAGTTGAATATTGACAATTTTATATGGTTCAGCCTAATAGATCATTTTTACCATCAGCGATATTGCATGTTATTGTTTATATATACGTTTATTTACTTAGCCTATCTGTTCTCTGTGAGGAACATTACACAGTTTCCGAGATTTTGTTATGATAAAAGTCAGCATTGATAAGCCTCTGTGCACCTGTTTTAATGTAGGATCATTGGGAACTGAGCAGTAGCTTACAGGGCTTGAGAGGGGATTTAACCATTTAGTCAGCTGCCACTCCTATCACCCTTCTTTGATAATGGGCAATTGAGAAAGGGCAAATGTGTGTACAAACTATGCAGATGCAGTTTCAGGATTATTTTCTTCTTATTCCCAGCAGTGTCTTTTCCCAAGCTACATCAGTGTCTAAATTTTGGAGTTACGGATGCTTCCGTTATTTCTGCAGATAGAATGTTATTAGGTCAAAAATAATGTTTACTTGTCCATTATATTATATAAAAGTGCCCGTTTCTCCCCACTCCAGCTATCATTGATTACTGGTAAAAAATTTTAATGTATCCGAGTCTAATAGGCAAAGAAAGGCTCTCTTACTTAGATCTTAGGTGGGGGGTCTAAGTTCATATTTTTGTTTTACAAGAATTGAATAGCCAGTGTTTTTGAATTGAATGATCTATCCATTCTGTATAGGACAGTTTAATTATATTGTGATTTTGGGGAAGATATTTTTCACAATTTACCCCCTCAAAATGTAGAAAGTAGAAAAAAGGAAGAAAAATCCCACCAAATTGAACAGTGTAGCATGTTTTTAGAGTTAGGGAGATTTTCTTCTGGAAGGATTTCAAGTCTGGCATGTTTGCATTGATTGTGGTTATGGCGCATTTAACTTTTCCAAAGCAGCTTTTCTGTACCACACATAGGAAGACCTGAGATTAGGATTGTTTGGCTAGTGGTGTGTGCAAACATTTATTGTAGAACCAAGAATTATTTCTTTAGTATTTTACACATTTAAAAAAATAGGCATGTCCATTGATCCCAGGTTGCTTATGGTTTCTAGAGGCCCCCTCTCAATGCAACAGTGCTGTGGGGCCCTAGGGGTCCAATAGCCCCCACCCCCCAGGTCATTCCGGTCAGGGAGGGCGCTGGGACCCCTGCACTGCGGCAAACAAGCGCGCCTGCGCGGCCGCAGAGGCGGGCCAGTGCGCATGCTCAGGCGGGGATGTGTGCGAAGCCTGACGCTGCTGCAGCGAGTCTGGCGCAGAGTGGAGCGGCCGCCGGAGATGCCTGACGCATCGGTCTGAGGAGCGGTCAGTGACGCGATGGAGCGAGCAAGGTCAGCTGTGCCGGTGGCTGCTCTCAAGAGACAGCCTGGGGAGCAGCCACTTTTATTCATCAGATATTCCAAGTTTTCAGGACTTGGAGTACTCAATAAACTGGGAATTTGGGTCCTAAAATCCTTTGTTCTGGAGAACCAGATCCGGAATGTTCGGAGGCTCCTGGCTGTGCCCTTCTGCCCCGATGGTACCCTGTCCGCTCGCTTTGGGGCGCGTCCTCCATCCGCCCCCAACTGTGGTGTCGCGACAGCGACAGGTCCTATTGCGGGTATCTGCGGTGGGAAGGGCAGTGGTGACGGGCAGCATGTGGGGTAACCGCAGCCAGCAAGGGACATGGGCGGACGTGGGTACATCGGAGTGATTGCAGTTTCGTGTGGCGAGGGTACGTGCGGGGACAAATGCATCGGGATTTTAGGCGGAGGTAGGTATATTGGAGTGATCGCGGCGGGGCGAAGGTACGTGGAGTGATGGGTATTTAGGGGGTGTCGAGCGCAGGTGGGTGTATTGAAGTGGCCACTGCGTGGTGGAGCAAGGTACGTGGGGCGACTGGGGGGGATTCGTCGCAGTGACCGAGGCGAGGAGGCTATGGCAGTGGACCAGGGGGGTGAGTCGGTGCGACCATGGTGGGGGTTGTGTTGGTGATCGCGGCGCGGGAAGGGTCTGTAGGAAGCAGCTGGGAGGTAGGAGGAAGGCGGCGGCGGTGGGCATTGGCGGCAGTAGGCATGGCGGCGGTGGGCATGGCATGGAGGCGGTGGGCATGGCGGCCGCGGGGCCTGTTGCTGTCTGGAGTGACTAAGGGACGCTGAATGATCGCTTTGGTGGGGAGGGGGCATCAGAAGGAGGAGCAGTAGCACAGTCAGCAGCCTTTAATTTTCCTGTGACCTGCGGTGGTCATCTGGTTTGTCTGCTGTGGTGATGGTGCTTTTTTATTAAAACTGCGCAACGCCTACACTGCCGCAGGGGCTGCAGAAATGCGTGGAATCCTTGCCTGGTGTACCCTTTAGGATCCCTCGCTTTTGAGGCTATGGCATAAGAAGACAGGAATGATGTGCAGAACTTGCATTTACAGATCTTTTGACTGATAGGCCAGGTGACGCCTGAGGGTTACCTTTTTTTTCATTGTTTCTCTCTGGAACCAGGTCTCGGAAGGCTGTGTCGACACAGCCTGAGGGTCTGTGTTGCGTCACTGCCATTGTGCGGCTCCTTCAAGATGGCCGCCGCTGCAGCGGCTTAGATCTGCGCACGCGCTTCAGGGTGGGGGTGGCCGCTTCCTCTGTAGAGCCGCCAGTGGGGAGGGGGCGGCTGGTGTGTTTGCTCAGCTTCTGCTGTTTTGAAGTTTCAGCCGTACCCTCTTTAGGGTGCAGTGGTAAGGAGAGGAGGCGGGCTAAGGTGGGCGGCTGCCTCCTCCCCAGAGTGCTGCCTGGGGAGGGATGCAGGTTGCTCAGACGCAGAAGAGGTGACAGTCGCCTCCGTTTGCAGTGGGGCGAGACAGGGAGCAGGGGAGTAGGGGCTTACGCAGCTTTTGCCTGGAAGGGATGGCAGCCCTCCCCTTCACCTGGCTGATACAGCAGCTGTTCCTTTCCGGTTGTGGCGCAGTAGAGAGGGGAGGAGGGAGATGGGTTGGCACAGGCTCCGCCTAGCAAGCTTGGCAGCCACCCCTTACCCACAGTGCGGCAGTAGAGGATTGGAGGGGAATGTGGCTAGAGGCCAGGCATTTGTACCATCTCCGCCTGTATGGGATGGCAGCTGCACTGGGCTCCTGCTTTTCTGTTCTGCAGGAAACTGGAGTGGTGGAGGTCTGGAGGCCATCAAAGGTGCAGCCACCCCGAGACCTGCTGTGCTGCTTCAGGAAACTTCCATTAATGATAGAGATTTTAAATTGGTTTTCTGACTCCCTAGAAAATCCTGCCTTTTCATTTTTGTAGTTCTTCTCTTGGTTGTGTTATGTGCTAATTCTCTATTCAAAGTGGACTTGTTAACCCCTTTTTTAACTCCCTGTAGTCTTTGATTTCCACTCGACACATTTGATAAATGTCAAATTTACTCTATTTAAGATTCACTTGTCCTTCTTAATCTCTGCACAGTCCATTCTGATGCACGGCATACGTCCCTTAAATGGGTTGGGGGAGAGGGCATCATGATGGCTCTTCCCAACCAAGGTTGAAAGGTGTTTCAAACACTGGACCTCTTCATCTTCTGAGATTTGAAAGCTGCAAGTTGTGTTTGCACAAAGAAAATAAAAGAGAAGCAGAAAAGTGGAGACGATCTTATTGGAGTGGGGTTGTGCTTGGGATCAGAGTTAATGTCTTTTTTTGGATTTTTAAATTAATGATCATTTTTGAAGTTGGAGCTACTACAAAAATTTGGTGAGAAAGGTTAATGAATAACTGCATTTTTATATTCCAGTACTTAAAAAAAAATCATTTTATTCTAAGGATTTTGTCTTCCTTCGCAGGATTTTCAGTGCTTGCCTTTTTTGTATTTACATTTTCCCTCTGTCATAACTGGTATGTCTGGTTGCACTGAGTTGTAAATAACAGAAAAGTTACATCTACGAAGCCCGAAAAGCCTTGTTCTGGAATAATCTGTTTTTGGGTAGTTTTAAAAATAGCAAGAGTCTGGGATTTTATATGATACTTATAATTTACTTTTTTTTTTCTGCTTGCATGAAGATAGCACTTAACATACATATATTTCTTGGTTTAACTTCTGGTCATTTGGCTATTTGCAAACTCAGTATTTAGTCTGGTCCGCCATTTTGTAGTCTTGCATTCAGGCCCGGGATCCCAATATGGCAGATCCCTTTGGAAAGGCCTCTTGAAGTTTCAAGGTCTGTGACCTATTCAGTGAATTGGCTCTGTGCTAGGGCTTTTTGGAGGCGAGGAGTGGCAGCCCTTCTTGTGATGCAGAGCAAGGAAGCTTGGTTGAGAGACCCTTACATTGTTGTCTCAGGCAGGGTAGTAGCTGGTTTGGGTTTATTCACAGACCTTGCCTTATCTTAATTTCGCTGTTCTGTCTGACCAGTGTGTCATTGCTGAAATGTTTTCCCCATTTATAGTTACTCTGTATCTTTATGCTTCCCTTACCCTGTTCTTTTTCCTAATAAACATTTTTGTTTTCCAAAAAATTTAGTTTATGAGGTGTCAAGGATTCCAAGATAACCTCCTTTGCCACTGCCCTCTGTTACATAGCTATTTTTATGAAGAATCATTTAAGTAAGCAGGTTGTAAGTACTGCCCTCAATGACTGGGACAATGAAGGTTTAAAAATCTTACTTCTTCCAAGCGAAGACTTGTCGCTGGTCCTGTCCCTTTTTTTTTTTTTTTTTTGTGGCCCAGAGCCAGAAAGCTTGAGTGAGAATTGTTACTACCTAAGACAGCCTCTCTCCATTTCTGCATGCTAGCTGGCTCAGAGTGTTTTTGTTTTTGTTTTTTTTAATAGAGCAGGGTCTCTCCCTATGTTGTCCAGGCTGGACTCGAACAGCTAGACTCAAGCTATATCCTCTCCCTCCTCAGTCTCTCTGGCCACTGTGGCTGGCCCAAATTCTCTTCTTGTTAATCCTCTGCAGGTTTTATTTTGGAGGCACTGAGGTTTCTTGTGTTCGTGGGGTACAGATTATCAGGCTATCATTAACCTTATTTTTTTGTTTTTAGGAGACAGGGTCTGTGTTGCCCAGGTTGGAGTGCAGTGGTGTAATTATAGGTCCCTGTAACCTCAAACTCCTGGATCAATCTAGACTCCTGCCTCAGCCTCCGAAGCACCTGTTACTATAGGCTTGAGGCACTATGCCCAGCTAACTTTTTATTTTTTTGTGGAGAGGGATCTCCTTATATTGCCCAGACTGGTCTCGAACTCCTGAAATCAAGCAGTGCTTCTGCCTAGGCCTCCCAGAGTGCTGGCATTGCAGCCATGAGCTGCTGTACCTGGCCAACTTTGTTTGTTTGTTTGTTTATTTTTATTCTTGATGTCGTAAATTTTATGGAAAATTTAGGCCATAATAAAGTTGGGATCCCATTGCTTTTTGCTTTTCAATGTATTTCCAGATTGTTACTTTCAGTGTAAGTGATTTGAGGGCAAATATTTAACACCATTTATATATGATGATTTTTTCGTGATATCCTCAGTTTCATAAAATGTTGGTTTCTGTGTTGGGGATGCAGTTAGATAAATGCATGTGTGTATGTATCTAGAACATTCAGTAAACCAGTGTTTTTTTTTTTTTTTTTTTTTGAGACGGAGTCTCGCTCTGTCACCCAGGCTGGAGTGCAGTGGCCGGACCTCAGCTCACTGCAAGCTCCGCCTCCCGGGTTTACGCGATTCTCCTGCCTCAGCCTCCCGAGTAGCTGGGACTACAGGCGCCCGCCGCCTCGCCTGGCTATTTTTTTGTATTTTTTAGTAGAGACGGGGTTTCACTGTGTTAGCCAGGATGGTCTCGATCTCCTGACCTCGTGATCCGCCCGTCTTGGCCTCCCAAAGTGCTGGGATTACAGGCTTGAGCCACTGTGCCCGGCCTAAACCAGTGTTTTCAAAATAAACGTCATAGATGACATTTTATATGTAGATTAAAAATAAGTAGATTTAAGCCAGGTGTGGTGGCTCACGTCTATAATCCCAGCACTTTGGGAGGCCAAGGCAGGAGGATTGTTGGAGCCTGGGAGTTCAAGCTTGGGTAGTGAGAACCTGTCTCTACATTTAAAAGAAGGTAAATCTGGGCTGGGTGTGGTGGCTCACACCTGTAATCCCAGCGCTTTGGGAGGCCGAGGCAGGCAGATCACGAAGGTCAGGAGTTCAAGACCAGCCTGGCCAATATGGTAAAACCCTGTCTCTAATAAAAATATAAAAATTAGCCGAGTGTGGTGGCACGTGCCTGTAGCCCCAGCTACTTGGGAGGCTGAGGCAGAAGAATTGCTTGAACCCGGGAGACAGAGGTTGCAGTGAGCCAAGATCATGCCACTGCACTCCACTCCAGGTGACAGAGCAAAACTCTGTCTCACACACACACACAAAAGGTAAATTCAGAAAGTTGAAATAATAGGATAATAGAATATTTTGGTTTGATGGCTGTTTCCTCAGTTGACCTTAGACCTTTCATATTGAGCAGCTGCTGGTGTTTGTTTGTTTTTTGGTAAGACAGTGTTTGTAGTCGTATACTATTAATCATGATTTAGTTGATAGTTTAATTGTATTATATTAATGTACTACATTATTAGCTATATTTGGCCACCATAATGCAGCACTCATCAGTACTAAATTCCTTTTTATGGCTGAATGACGTTCCTTTGGATATACCATATTTTCTTCATTCATAAGTTGATGGACATTTGAGTTGTTTCCACTCTTTGTCTGTTACGAATAATGCTACTAGGAACATGTATAATATGTTTAATACAAAGACTTAGTTTCACAAAGTTTTACGTAGCCCTAGTATATGCCAGGTTCTTGAAATTTTGTCTTTTTGGAAGTATGAGAGTGTAGTGGTAGCTGGAAAGGCTGCAGGTATGATAGAAAGAACATGAACTGGCCGGGCATAGTGGCTCATACCTGTAATCCCAGCACTTTGGGAAGCTGAGGTGGGCAGATCACCTGAGGCCAGGAGATCGACATCAGCCTGGCCAACATGGTAAACCCTGTCTCTACTATAAATACAAAAATTAGCTGGGTGTGGTGGTACATGCCTGTAATCCCAGCTACTTTGGAGGCTGAGTTTGGGTCTTTGTAATATTACTCCATCTAGCAGTAGAGTTAGTGTCATATGTTACTTTCGTGATTAACATTTTTAGGAAGTAGGTAAAGGCTATATATGTTTCCACCAGCAATTTCCCCACATCCTTCACAAATATTGTGGTGTCAGATGGTGGCATTTCAGTAGGTTTTTTTGTTTTGTTTTGAGGCAGGGTCTGGCTCTGTCACCCAGGCTGGTGTGCCAGTGG
>NW_012115278.1:677713-704969 GCF_000951035.1 Colobus angolensis palliatus
TTGTGGTGTCAGATGGTGGCATTTCAGTAGTTTTTTTTGTTTTGTTTTGAGGCAGGGTCTGGCTCTGTCACCCAGGCTGGTGTGCCAGTGGCATGGTCTTTGTAATATTACTCCATCTAGCAGTAGAGTTAGTGTCATATGTTACTTTCGTGATTAACATTTTTAGGAAGTAGGCAAAGGCTATATATGTTTCCACCAGCAATTTCCCCACATCCTTCACAAATATTGTGGTGTCAGATGGTGGCATTTCAGTAGTTTTTTTTGTTTTGTTTTGAGGCAGGGTCTGGCTCTGTCACCCAGGCTGGTGTGCCAGTGGCATGATCTCAGGTCACTGCAGCCTCTGCCTCCTAGGCTGAAGTGCCTTCTCACCTCAGCCTCCTGTGTAGCTGGCTCCACAGGCATGCACCACCACACTCAGCTAATTTTTGTATTTTTTCGTACAGATGTTGCCCAGGCTTGTCTCCTGAGCCCAAGTGATCGGCTGGCCTCAGCCTTCCATGAGCCATTGCGCCCTGCCTCATTGGGGTTTTGATTTGCATTTTTTTAGTGACTAATGTTCAGCATCATTTCATATAGATTAGCCATTTGTATATGTTTGGAAGACTGTCTATTCAAGTGTTTTACCCATCGTAGCAATAGAATTTGCCCTTTTATTGTTGAGTTGTATGTTGTTCCTTACATATTCCTGATACTAAACTTGAAAAAATACTTTTTTGAGGTGTGATTGACATACAAAAGCTGTAGATAGTTAATGTTAAAAGTTGATATGCTAAGAGATAAGTACATGCCTTTGAAATCATTGTCTTATCAAAATTAGTGGCATAAATGTATCTATCACCTGAAAAAGTTTTCCTTTGCCTCTCCCTACCGTGTTTTTTTTCATTGTTTGGATTTTCTTTTTGTTTGTTTTGGATACTAGAAACAGCTGTATGTTTAGCAAATATTTTTTCCTATTCTGGTTATCCTTTCACTTTCTTTAGTGTTTTCGGAACTTTATTTTTTTGATGAAGTCCTCTTTACTTCTTATACTGCTCGTAATTCAGGTGTTACATTTAATAGGCCATTGTGTAATCAAAAGTAATAAACGTTATCAGTGTATAAAAGTTTACCATTTAGAAATCAAATATGTGTGTATGGCTTGATTAGAACATTTAAACTCTTGAAGGAATAAAACAGCTGTGCATTATTGGTAAGCTATTTTACCAATCTAAAAGTCTAACATGACTTAAAAACATCAGGGTTCAGAGAATTATTAATAGCTTTTGGCATTTATCTTTTGAATTTTGCTTTTGAGCTATTACTCGTGTTACTTTGCTGATCTTTCTGATTCATCATCTTTAAGGGTTCATAGGTGGTTTCTGCAGTCCTTACTATGGCTAGTCTGCGGTTTCTGTTTCTGATTTCATGTTCTGTTCCCTTGAGGAGCCATTTTGTGAGGGGTTCTGCAGACATAACGTGGCGGGTTTTTTTTGTTTGTTTTTGATGTGTGGATAGTTTTTAGCCTGAGCAGCTTTTCTGTTGCTTTTCAAATCCTAAAGAAAGCACTATTTGCATGTTTTTTTAAAGTAGATATTTTATAATTTAAACTATGTTCTAGTCTACTATACAAAAGTATGTCTATTGTATCCTAAAAATAATTTTTGAAACCATTTTTGAAATCAGGTTTACAGTTTTTGGAGGGAAGGTAAGTAAGGGCAGTGGTGTAATGTGTGTATATATCTCTGCATAAGTGGGAATTTTATATGTACATGACTACAAATAGAGGTAGATACATTATTTTAATTTCCTGATTTTTTGAAAACCAGGTTTTCTGATGTCATGGGCTTCTAAAAGGAGAAAAGAAGTGGTTATATCATAGACTCTGACTGTTTGAAGGTTAAAGATCTTGTAATAATGTTAACTTGTTTTAATTAGATTTAAAAATCCGTTATAGTAAATGTAGTTCTAAATATAACCTTGACAAACAGTTATTTCGTAGATTGATGCAGTCTACCAAACAAATCCCTCTCTTTTCTGTTTCAGGGATCGCTTACACCTGAGACGAACTACAGAACAGCACGTACCAGAGGTGGAAGTCCAAGTGAAACGCAGAAGGACTGCCTCACTGAGCAACCAAGAGTGAGTACAAATGCAAGTCAGAATCTCATTTCAGAGTAGAACAAAATAACATGCAATGAGGGGATTAAAATGAACATAATTGAAGAAGCAGACACATACAATACAGAACATGATGTAGTAAAAAAGCAGTGAAATTCTTAACCATATTGTCCTAAAATAATTCACACCCTTAAAGATTTGAGTATAATTTTCTTTTTTCCTATACATGTGTAAGTGCATCTATCTTTATACAATTTTGTAATTACCCTTCAACATAAGCATATTTAAATTTTTCTGCTTTCTTATTAAATCACTTTGTATGCTTGCAGAATGTGTACTGTGCGCTGAAGTGATTAATTTACATATTCATTCTTGCTCTGTGATATTTAGGTGTTTGTTTTTGGTTAGTGCATTTATTCTGTTAAAATTTAAAATACATTTGTGTTTTTTATCCTGTTTTTAGTATGTATGTGTGGAATGTATATATAGGATGTATACACAGACACACTCAGACACATTTTAATTTAGATTTCTAGAAGGGAAATTTTAATTAAAAATATGTGAACATTTTAAATGACCTAATACATATTTAGTCCACATTGAAACTTGGGCATTTAGTCATTGCCGTTAAAATTTTGACAGTCAGTAGATAGCATTTTTTTTCTTAGCTACAATTGTTTTATTTTCTTAATTATAAGTATCAATAGTTCATGAAGATGATTCTTTTTGTAAAACAGTTTTGCATAAAAAGTATTTTAAAGGAACTACAAATTTAAAAAGTAGTTTAAAGCAACTACGAATTTACTGGCCTTTTCCTCCCCAAAGATAATCCTTAAGTAAGTAGCCCTCTGTCCTTTCAGACCTTGTCCTAGGCATTGTGTGTATAGTGGAGAGAGAGGAAGGGAGGACATGGGACACATTGGAAGTTTGTGTGCATGCGACACGATGCTGTATGTATTTTGACAATATGTCTTGGTGATCTTTTCATATCAGTACACATAAATCTATTTTACAAAGTGTGGGTGGTGTGATAACATTATTATTTTAATCATTAGCTTGCTGCTGGATATTCAGTTTGTTTGAATTGTTTGACTATTAACAATGGAAAGAACAATCACTTTGAAAACGCAGTGTAGGCCAGGCGTGGCCCCAGCACTTTGGGAGGCCAAGCCAGGCAGATCACAAGGTCAGGAGTTTGAGACCAGCCTGGCCAACATGGTGAAACCCCATCTCTCCTAAAAATACAAAAATTAGCCGAGTGTGGTGGCACGTGCCTGTAATCCCAGCTACTTGGGAGGCTGAGGCAGGAGAATTGTTTGAGCCCAGGAGGTGGAGGTTGCAGTGAGCCAAGATGGCACCACTGTACTCTAGCCTGGGTGACAGAGCCAGACTCCGTCTCAGGAAAAAAAAATAAAGAAAATGCAGTGTATGAATACTAATTTATTTTTTTTTTCCGAATTAAAGTTTTTTCCTCGTAGTAAAAACTGGGTAGTAGTTTGTGTGTGTTTTGTTATTTCCTCATTTTATATGTGAAAAGTTGAGCTGGCCGTGGTGACTCATGTCTCTAATCCCAGCATGCTGGGAGGCTGAGGTGGGTCACCTGAACCCAGCAGGTGGAGGCCAGCCTGGGCAGCACAGGGAGACCTCCTCTCTGCAGAAAAATAACTTAGCCAGGCGTGGTGACGTCTACCTGTAGTCTCAGCTACCTGGGAGGCTGAGGTGGAAGGGTCACTTGATCGTAGGAGGTTGAGGCTGCAGTGAGCCATGTTTGTGCCACTGCACTCCAGTGGGTGATAGTATGAGATCGTGTCTCAAAAAGAAAAAAACAAGTTGTCAACATCTGTTAGCAAGTTTTAAATTACGGTGAGGGTAAAGATTTTTTTATTTTTTCTGATTTATTTTGCTGTTTTTTATTTTTGTGAGTATATACTTTTCATTTTTAAAATTGCTTTGGAAGACATATTTTATGTATGTTTTGTTTGTATATTGATAAATATTTTGTAAGTATTTTGTGTAGTATAATTTGTCCTTTATAATAGGTTATTCGATCATTCATTTTATTGGATATGGTAATCTCTTTTTTCCTCTTTTCATTCCTTTTTTTTTTTTTGAGACAGAGTTTTGCTCTCATTGCCCAGGATGGAGTGCAACCTCCGCCTCCCAGGTTCAAGTGATTCTCCTGCCTCAACCTCCCAAGTAGCTGGGATTACAGGTGTGTGCCACCACTCCTGGCTAATTTTGTATTTTTTAGTAGAGATGGGATTTCTCCATGTTAGTCAGGCTGGGTTCGAACTCCCAACCTCAGATGATCCACCTGCCTTGGTCTCCCAGAGTGCTCGGATTACAGGCGTGAGCCACTGCGCCCAGCCTCTCTCTTCATTATTTTGTAACTCTGACATTTTTTTTGAAGTGCCATTACTATTCCCTGAATTTCTAGAGGTGGTTCAGAGATTGTGGTGGAGGTAGGGCTGAGGGTTAGGACTCTTAGTTTTAGGACTGTTAAGTGGGTGACGGTTCTATCCTGCTATATTTTTGTTGTTGTAGTTTTTTTCCTATATAGCCTCAGTGTGGACTCAATAACAGGTATTCTCATCCTCATCTTGTTGTGGGATGAGGTAAGCCTTCTAGGCATCTTGTCCATATTTATGGAAACATTTTGATGGTTTTGAAGAAGAAATAACTTGACTTTTTCTAATCTGCACTGCATACATATGTACAAATACTGCAGGGTCTTGAGTTGGGGGAATGATCTGAGGAAAGTGTAGAGTTAGGGAAATAGTATAATTTTCCCAGTTGTGCCTTTTCATTTTGAGAGTAATTGGATTATGGAATGGGTAAGCAGGATTGATTAGCACTGCCTCATTATCCATGTGTTTAGGATTCTCAGGATTGGTATACTTAGATTGTTACACTGGAAGTTTTCAGTATTTACCCATTCATCTCCTACGTCCTCCCAAACCGTAAGTAGTATTGGGAGGCAGTGTTCCTGGAGGAGCTGTGTGGTTATTAGCACTAAAGATCAATGAAGGAGGCCAGGCACGGTGGCTTACGCCTGTATTCCCAGTACTATGGGAGGCCAAGGTGGGCGGATCACCTGGGGTCAGGAGTTCAAGACCAGCCTGGCCAACATGGTGAAACCTCATCTCCAGAAAAATACAAAAATCAGCCGGATGCGGTGGCGTGCACCTGTAATCCCAGCTACTCAGGAGGCTCAGGTGGAAGAATCGCTTGAACCCGGGAGGCAAAGGTTGCCGTGAGCTGAGATGGTGCCGTTGGCTGTGCCTGGGTGACAGAGTGAGACTCCATCTCAAAAAAATAAAGTAAAAAGTTCACTGATTTAAGTTTTTTTATTTATTCTGTGTATGTGTCACTAAATCAGTTCTTATTCTTTGGGTCTGGATGATGCATTGTGAGTTCGAAGGGAAATTGGAAATTAGAGCTGAGGGCTGTCTTAATCTATTTTATGCAGAGCTTCAGATGTCTTTTCAAATTAATATTCTGCAGTTTATGAATTAAATACTGTATAGGCTGCTTCATATTTTCTCAGTCTTTAGTCTTCTGTTGTGTTACAGGTTAAATCTGAGGGGGACACTGCAATAGAGAATTCTCTTAAGTTCCAAGATAACAGATTTTTTTTTGACTGAAACACTTTTTAGACCTTTATTAAATCAGGGACTTAGTTGTCATTTGTAAACAAAAAGGTTAGAATGGAGAATGCCCAAATTAAGATTTATTCATAGACTATGAATTAGAGTATAAAGTAGACTATGAATTAGAGTGTGAAGATTTATATAGGTATGCGCAGTGCAATTCTGACTACCTGGAGTTAGTGCAAATTTCACAGTTGTGCAGATGCCTTCCAGAACATTCCTCTCAATGCAGACACCAAGTCCGAGCTCCAGGGTTGGCAGGACGCCCACACTTCTGACCAACTGTCTGTAGATTCTGAGGTCCTACTATTTTCTCAAATTTTATAATTGACTAAGGTTTCTTAAATGACTAGTAGAACTCAAGAAAGTGCTATACATATTAGTTTTATTATAAAGGATACAAATGAACAGATGTATAGAGCAAAATCCAGGCAGGTCCCACACAAAGCTTCCCTGTCCTCAGGATGCATTATCTGCCCATGAGTGTATATCACCAATCAGGGAGCTCACCAGAACTCCTGATGTCCAGGACTTTTGTTGGGGATTCATTATGTTGACAAGATTGAATCATTGGACGTGTCACTGAATTCAGTCAGCAGCTCTCCTGCCCTCCCAGGAGGGCTTACTCAAAGCCCCAACCCTTTAATCTTTGTTTGATCTTTTGTGGCCTGGTTAGTCACCATCTTGAGACATCTCATTACCATGAACTCAGGTGTGATCCTAGGGACCCACCTGGAATAACAAGCACATTTCTTTCACTTGGTAAATTCTCAGGATGTATAGGTTATTTCCCAGGAAACAGGAGCAAAGACCAGCTAAATTCTGTATTATACAGAAACATGTTTAAAATGTGATTGAAAACCTATAGAAAAAAGTCCAATTTCCAAATCCTTACATACCAACAAGGGCAGCATTGTTGGTGATTCCCCACCTCCTCACCTGAAGGCAAGCTAACTGTCATTTCCTATATCTCTTCCTTCTCATGATCAGATTTCACAGCCAGGTTACCCATTCATAGGCGTATGTTGAGGGCTTTTCTCTGGAATTCCCTGCTTACCAGTAGATGATGGGTTTACATATTTTAAGAACCCTTAAATAGCCCTGGAAGTTTTGTATTCCAGGGAGTGATTTGTCAGGAGGATCAGTATGAAGGACAGCCTGAACATCTCCCTGCAAATGCTTTAGCAGCATATCCCTCCCTCACCCCTCGGGAGAAAGGACTGTTCACGTAGGATAATGAAACTTAGTGACTATATATGGTACTGATGGTGTTTCTTCAGGGCTACCGGCTCTTGTGCTTTTAGTTCTTTTGGAAATATTTCTAGACTTGGTAAGTATCTAAGTATCCACTAATCCCCTTGCTTAATCACTGTGTGGAGATTCCTGTTTTGTTTTATAATTTCTCATAAGATAGTGTCATGCTCTGACCCTAAAGAAAGATCTTGCCTAGGTGTGGTGGCTCATGCATGTAATCCCAGCACTTCGGGAGACTAAGGTGGGTGGATCACCTGAGGTCAGGAGTTGGAAGCCAGCCTGGCCAACATGGTGAAACCTCATCTCTACTAAAAATACAAAAAAATTAGCCAGGTGTGGTGGCGGACACCTGTAGTCCCAGCTACTCGGGAGACTGAGGCAGGAGAATGGCATGAACCTGTGAGGCGGAGCTTGCAGTTAGCCCAGATTGCGCCACTGCACTCCAGCCTGGTTGACAGAGTGAGACTCCGTCTCCAATTAAAAAAAAGAAAAAACAAAAAACAGCCGGGCGTGGTGGCGGGCACCTGTAATCCCAGCTACTTGGGAGGCTGAGGCAGGAGAATCACTTGAACCCAGAAGGCGGGGTTTACAGTGAGCCAAAGTTGCATCATTGTACTCCAGCCTGGGCAACAGAATGAGACCCTGTCTCCAAAAAAAAAAAAAAGGAATATCTTCTTAAATGTAAGGGTCCCTAGTTTTCGTTCACATGGTTTCTTATAAAGACAAATGTCCTTTTATCATTTATACATATTGTGCTCTTGTTGTAGGTGTCAGTTGTACCCGAGGCGTTCTCAGCAGCAGCAAGTACCTGTGGTGGATTTCCAGGCTGAACTGAGGCAGGCATTCTTAGCTGAGACACCAAGAGGTGGTTAAAGCCATATTGGAATAGCGAGGAATCTGATTCCAAGCAAAAACCAGGTTAGAACTAATGCAGCAATGATCAAGAATAAAGAATCATTAAAGAATGGGTGTTGGGGGTTCTCTTATTTATCAGTCACACATTACATTTTTTCCTTAGAGCTTCATACAATAAGCACATTGTGGAAAGTTTTAAAAAGTAAAAGCAGGACCTTGCATTTTCTGCCCTGACACTTCTGTCATGTTTCTCTATTCCAGTTATTGTAGTGCATGTTTTTCAGGTAGTTTTCTTTTGTGTTTTTTTTTTTTAATGATATAAAAATATTTCACTATAAATGGCTCTTAAATACCCTGTTACTGAATGTTTTATAATTTCCTTTTGTGGGAGGTGTCATTTTTTTCTGCCAGTAGTTTGAACAAAGCTTTAGTAGATAGCTTTGTATAAAAGTTAAGGTAGAATAATTTTTTCAGATACGCAGATGTAAAAATAAATTGAATCAAGGAATATGAACTTAAGGGACATTTTTCTAACTTTATTGCAAAGTATTATATTAGTATTCATTGCTTTCAAAAAATAAAAGGCCAGTTACAACATACTTTCACAGCATTATTTTAATTCGAATTCAGTTTATGTCTAGTGAATTATAAATACACAACACATAATTAACAATTAGTATTAGAGAATCTAAATACTTTCTCATGCTTATTTACTAATTTTTTGTTTTGTCTTTTTCTCACTTTTCTGTTTTAACCAATGTATGTCCTATTTGAATCAGCAGTGTAATAAAAATATGATAAATTTTCAACGTGATATAGATTTATTTGGTTTCTTTTTATGTTGTTGCTTTCATTTTTTAGGAAAAAGCTATTACAAAGTTGATTTTGATTTATTTTCTTGTTTTTCCTTTGTGATTTTTCTTTTTTTCTACTTTAAGTTTATAATGCCCTCATTTCTGAGAGTTTACTGTTTACTTTTTACAAAGTAAGAGCAGAGAGGAATTGGGTTTACTGATAAATTTCTTCTAGCCTTTTTTTAAAGTCTGTTTTTGAAATATTATTCTTCAACTTGAATCAATGAGGCTTGTTTGTGGGCACCATTTTGAGTTACTTATTTATTTAGAGATGAAATCTCACTCTGTCGCCCAGGCTGGAGTGCAGTGGTGTAGTTTCGGCTCATTGCAACCTCTGCGTCCCAGATTCAAGTGATTTTCCTGCCTCAGCCTCCGAGTAGCTGGGATTACAGGCACCTCCGACCGCACCTGGCTAATTTTTGTATTTTTAGTAGAGACGGAGTTTCACCGTGTTCTTCAGACTGGTCTCAAACTCCTGAGCTCAGCTGATCCACCTGCCTTGGCCTCTCAAAGTGCAGGGATTATAGGCGTGACCCACTGTCCCCGGCCAATTTTGAGTTTAAATCAAAGGAGACAGAAATTTTCTGAGAAATCCTCCTTTCTTGAATCCTTTATACTCAACATTTTCTAGTAATTGCATAAGCAGATTGGAATCTGATCATTGTCCCAAGCTGTTCCCTAGAGTAAGGGAATTTTTCATTGAATAGGTGTGCACAACTTTTTTGTTTTTAGGAATTTTTCAGTTTCTCAGTTCAGTTCACAGATTTTTGTAAATTTTTAAATACAACATTTAAGTCATACATTATACTCTGCAAGTAGGGCCATCTAATTTTATGGTATTTATTTATATCTTATTCTAGTCTCAACTGCTAGTTCTACCTAGATGTAGTACCCGTTACTAGTATTCTTGTAGAACACAGGTTGGTAATATATCTGGACCACTACCTGTGTCTATAAATGAAATTTTATTGGAACACAGCTAAATTCATTTATTATGTTATCCTTGGCCACATTGGTGCTACAGTGGTGCAGCTTTGAGTAGTTGTGGCAGATTGAAGGACAGGCAAAGCGTAAAATACTTAGTATCTTGCTATTTAAAAGAAAAAAATTGGCTGAGTTTTGTTTTAGAGGAGCAGATTCAAAGAAGAAAACACCAAAGTGGGGGCCAGTGAATATAGTCCTAATGTCATAGAAGGTGATGAAGAATGGATTATAGAAGTATGTATGAAGTGTGCATTACAGGGTATACAGTCAGATGAATTTCTTGGGGAAGGGATCAGTCTAAGAGTCATGTTAAAGCCTGCTATGGAGGAAGATGGGTAGTCTTAATGACATTTAAACACTTGGTACCCTTTTTCATTAAAAATGTAAGGCACATTATGACCAGGAGAAATAGGAAAATAAACTATTATGTGGCTGGGTGTGGTGGCTCACACCTGTAATCCTAGCACTTTGGGAGGCCGAGGCAGGTGGATCACCTGAGGTCAGGAGTTTGAGACCAACCTGGCCAACGTGGCGAAACCCTGTCTGTACTAAAAATGCAAATGTTAGCCAGGTATAGTGGCAGACACCTGTAATCCCAGCTGCTCGGGAGGCTCAGGCAGGAGAATTGCTTGAACCCTGGGGACAGAGGTTGCCGTGAGCAGAGACTGTACCATTGTGTTCCAGCCTGGGCAACAGAGCAAGACTTCATCTCAAAAAACAAAAACAAAAACATCGTGTTATGAACGTTAGTTCTATTTTTGTTTGGTACCTAAATATTTACTAGGGTACATATCCAATTGGATACTTACCTAGCAGTTGGGATGCAGGGTGTACTGTTAGTATGACTTCCAAATGTTTTTGTTATATTGTTTTCTAAACACATCATGAGAAGTATTGATTGCCACTAAAAATTAGTAGACCATTACTTTCTCAGTAACACCCTTTGTATTCTGGTGTTTTTCTGTTTTTGTTAAACCTTTCCAATAAAGAAAATTTGTGTTCTTGTGTTTTTAATTGGAATTATTGCATATTAATATTTTGCATTTAGTTTTCTTTTGTCACTTGTTTTTGCATACTCTTCGATGGAGGATCTCTACGGAGACCCTCCATAATTTTAAATTTTAACAGATGAATACCGATACTCTGTGGTGTCTCTCATTTGCTATGTGTACCTTGGCCAACCCTAGTCATCTTATTTTACTTTTTGCTGTGTGTGCTTTGGCCAACCCTAGTCGTCTTATTTTACTTTTGAATTAAAGTAGATTTACATTTTTATGCAGTTTAATCACTTGAACATATACAGTTTCCTAAAGTTTGTGCTTCCGTGAGGGATACCAGTTGGTTTATTTGCTTATGTATCCTTTGATCTCCAAAGATACACTATGACTGCTGATCCATCCTTGCAGTGTGATGTTGCTACTGTTGTCTCCTTTCTCTTGAAGCTTTGTTTTCTTGTGCTGTAAAGATAAATTTGACCACCCTGCAGTGATTTATTTTCTTTCACTTACAAGGTCATGACTACATTGTATCACATTTAGGGATGAGAGAGAACTGTTTGTAAATTTCAAATCTATCTCCTAAAGGAATCCTTTTAACTGCTGTAGGAGGTCAACTCCTATTGTGAGTGAAACATGTATCTCTTCTATCTATACAGGTTATTATTTTATTATATTGTTTATGATATATATACACACATATATATGCAAAATATATATAATATATAAAATATATATATATATTTAAAATAATCTATCCCTAATTCTCTAGGTCTTCAGTTCTTTGGGCCATGACTCACATCCCTAGATGTCTTTCATACATACGGACTGCTAAGCTTGTGGGAGTTACTTATATCCTATTGCTCAAGGTCATCGCCAAGGTCTGACTTTTCACAGAAAAATTCCAACCTCTGGCATAAATGGGTTAAAAATAGCTTTAGTGATGTAGAGCTGATAAACATGAAATCCATCCAATTCAAGTACATGAAGCAATGATTTAAGTAAATTTCTAGAACTGTGCAATCATTGACATGAACTACTCAGGAAACATTTTCATCAGCATAGTAAGATCTGTCATGCTCATTCACAGGCATGATCCTCGGTGTCTCTTTGGATGGCTGAAGGTCCCAAGTGTTGCAATGCTATAAAAATGGATATTGCTGGCTGGGCGTGGTGGCTCACTGTAATCCCAGGACTTCGGGAGGCCGAGGCTGGCAGATCACCTGAGGTCAAGAGTTCGAGACTAGCCTGGCCAACATGGCGAAACCTCATCTCTACTAAAAATACAAAAGTTACTCGGGCATGGTGGCAGGTGCCTGTATTCCCAGCTACTTAGGAGGCTGAGGCAGGAGAACCACTTGAACCCGGGAAGTGGAGGCTGCAGTGAGCCGAGATTGTGCCATTGCACGCCTGCCTGGGTGACAGCACGAGACTCCGTCTCAAAAAAAAAAAAAATATTGCTAATGAGTCTCACATACCATGTTTTCTTGGATTTAGACTGCTTTATAAAGAATCATAATATTCAAAACTTCTAAGTTTATAGGCCTTAAACTCTCTCACTCATTATATATAGGTCAGAAACTACGTTTAATGTTTGTGGGGGTCTTTGCCTATTTGAAAAGTTCTTTTAAGATCTTTACAAGTTTTATTTAATACTTTTTTAAATGTACAGACATCAGATTCATGGCCACTGAATGACAGCCAGGCATTAGAGTATTCCCTTTTTTTTGAGATGGAGTTTCACTCTTGCTGCCCAGACTGGAATGCAGTGGTGTGATCTCGGCTCAAAGGATTACTTTTGAATCCTTTCAAAAGTAATTTGTGTTCCGTTTTTAAATTAGTGTGTTAAGCACTTTGAGACCTTTTACAATTCGGGCTAGATTTGGTTGCCATATTTAATAGCATTTTTTAAATTATGGAGAAAAGGAAAACAGTATGCATGTTTGATTACGGTCATGAGCTGCATAACAGTTCCAGTCAACAACAGACTGCTTGTGTGATGGCAGTCCCTTAAAATTACAAAACCATGTTTTTATTGTACCTTTTCTCTTTTTTTCCCCCGCTGAGATGGAGTCTTGCTCTGTTGCCCAGGCTGGAGTGCAGTGGCACCATCTCAGCTCACTGCAAACTCTACCTCCTGGGTTCAAATGATTCTCCTGCCTCAGCCACCTGAGTAGCTGGGATTACAGGCACCCGCCACCACACCCAGCCAATTTTTGTATTTTTAGTAGAGACACCATGTTGCCCAGGCTGGTCTTGAATTCCTGACCTCAGGTGATCTGCCCACCTCGGTCTCCCAAAGTGTTGGGATTACGGGCGTGAGCCACCACACCCAGCCTCTTCTCTGTTTAACATTGTATTGTGAGTATTCATGGTATTCAGGATAGTAACATGATGTACAGGTTTGTAGTCTAGGATCTACCATATAGCCTAAGAGTATAGTAAACTCTGTGTATCCTCTAGGTTTGTGTAAGTACACTGTTCATACCATGATGAAATCACCCAGTGCGTTTCTCCTCATGTATCCCCATTGTTACGTGATTGATTGATTGATTTTGAGATGGAGTTTTGCTCTTGTTGCCCGGGCTGTAGTGCAGTGGCATGATCTCGGCTCACTGCCACCTCTGCCCCCCAGGCTCAAGAGATTCTCCTACCTCAGCCTCTCGAGTAGCTGGGATTACAGTCACCCACCACTATGCCTGGCTAATTTTTTGTGTTTTTAGCAGAGATGAGGTTTCACCATGTTGGCCAGGCTGGTCTTGAACTCTTGACCTCAGGTGATTTATCCGCCTTGGCCTCCCAGAGTGCTGGGATTACAGGCATGAGCTACTGAACCCAGTCGTTAACGTGATTTATAACTTTGTCCTTCATTACATGATGTATGAAAGTTGCTTATGTGAGTCTATATATATATATTCCATAGTTGTGTATCCTCTTTTGACATGGGAAGTCTTAGGCAGGTTTATAACACATTTGGTTCTTAGTGGGGAAAGATTACCTGCCATCATCTTGAAGTGAATTTAGGGGAAGAAAGAACGTTGCAAATGACAACATAGATATTTTAGAAAAAAGGAAAAATCTGAATGAAAGAGTAACTGAGATGTTGATATAGAGATGACTTGATATTAATTCTGAACTAGAGAGAGACACATTACGTTAAATGAGGATGGAAAGAAAAATACTAAATTTTGGAAAATGAAGATTAGTTTTTGAAAGATGTAGGAATTACTAGGTAAAATAAAATTCAACGAGTTTCGTCAGTCGTAAGTGTGTCAGATGTGACAGTTAAGAATGGGACTCGTGAAATTTGGCCGTCCCTTGGTGAGGAAGCTAGTATGAGAGGAAGGGTGTTTTTGAATATGTCTGTCGGTGATTTTCATGCCTGTTTTAAAGTATGGTAGATTGCAGTGCAGCTTTAATATGCTTTCCTCTGCAGGCTCCATCTACTCTTTGAAGCTTCTGCCCAGCTTGCATTGTTTCTAGGAGAACCTGCGTCATACCTTTATCTATAGCCTTCCCCTAGGTCTTCAGAAGCACCAAGTTTTAACTGTGGACATTGGATTTGGTGGAACAGCAATCATGGTAAGCTGTACAATAAGGCTGAGGGTTGAAAATGTGATATAAGGGCTGAAAGAAATCGTTTGCCAGCATGTGCAGTGATTTTGGATTCTGAATGTTAGTATACATCCATGGATATAGGTTCTCATTGCACTGAGTATCAGCTGGAGATGAGCTGATTTTTATTTTTTTCAGACGGAGTCTTGCTCTGTCTCCCAGGCTGAAGTACAGTGGTGTGATCTTGGCTCACTACAACCTTGGGTCCAAGAGATTCTTGTGCCTCAGCCTTGTTATTAGAGGCAGGGTTTCACCGTGTTGGCCAGGCTGGTCTCAAACTCCTGACCTCAAGTGATCCACCCACCTTGGCCTCCCAAAGTGCTGGGATTACAGGCGTGAGCCACTGTGCCGGCCGTGAGAAATGTTTTATAATGTGAGAAAATACAGGAGTATTTGGTCAATGATTCCACCAGTGGTGAAGGACCATCCTGCAGATGATGGACTCCCAGGTCAGATTAAAATAGAAATAAAGAGGACTTTGAAAATGGAAGGGTTTTGGCATTAATAGTACAGAGAGAAGCAGTCTGGAGAGAGAGAACACCCTAATCATTGTGGTTTGGTTTAGTTAGGGGAGTGGACAGTTCACAGCATGCATTGTCTAAGAGAAGAATAATCACCCCTAAAGAGGTGAAAATTGGTTCTTGAGATGTGAAAAAATACTTCATAATCCTTTGTGGTCCTCCAGAGACCCATACTAAATATGGAAGAATGTTGGTGAAAAAGTAGGAGAAAGTATTTGTTAAGGAAACCAGGCTTGGATTATATTAAGGGTGAAGAAACAGAAGATTAGAAGACTAGGGTGTTGGCAAGCTGAACGTGACTCTTGTCTTACTGCTTCCAGACTGTGGGCAAGAGTAGCAAGATGCTGCAGCACATTGACTATAGAATGAGATGTATCCTACAAGATGGCCGAATCTTCATTGGCACCTTTAAGGCTTTTGACAAGCATATGAATTTGATCCTCTGTGACTGTGATGAGTTCAGAAAGATCAAGTAAGGCTGATTTGGGTAAATGGGGGTTGGATGCAGAGACAGTGGGAAGGGAAGGCCAGAGCTGGAGTAAGGGATTTCCAAGGGTAACTGAGGTAGGTAGGGAAGCTATGGTAGAGCCAGTCTATTATTGACCTGATCTCTGAATTAGGTCAGAGTCTGCATATAAACTCTTCTAAGTTTGTGAGACAATCATGGATTTATTACTGGGAATAAAAGTGTATGCTATGCTCAAAATATTAAGTTTATTTTTAAAATTGAGAAAAATGCTATTGTTAATTGGTTGGCTTCTGCAACAGTCTTAGATGGAATAAATGTTGGTTGAAATAGAGAATAATAATTGTTCTTCATGGTTGAGGAGTTGGGATATGGTTGCTATTTGTTATCCTCTCTGCCTATTCCCATTATTTCAGTTGTGTCACCCTGTCGTTATGATTTAATTATTTAAGTAATTTTTTAAAGAAATTTCCATTTTAATATGGAAACCGAAGTTTCAACTTTGTTTTCCTTAAAAGGCATTTTACAAAAGAAATTAGTCTTGTTGTAGTGTAACATCAAAGGAACATTCTGTAAAAGACTAAAGTTAGATCAGAAAACAGCTTTACTATTCACCCTTGTATATTAACTGTGTTTACAGAATTTTTTTGGTTTGTTTTTCAGTGATAACTCAATATCTGTTTAGCATCAGTTGCCTTAATTGATACTTGAGGTTGTATAAATGTTTTGATGAGTGAGTGATCTAGGGGTGACTAAAATTTATCTCACTAAAATTTAATTCTGATTTGTAGGCCAAAGAATGCGAAGCAACCAGAGCGTGAAGAAAAGCGGGTTTTGGGTCTGGTGTTGCTGCGTGGGGAGAACTTGGTATCCATGACTGTGGAGGGGCCACCCCCCAAAGATGTAAGGAAGATGTAGGGCAGGACAGAACTTGAATTTGCAAGGACATCATATTATGTGAGATGTCTGAAGTCACGGTACAGCACAGACATAGTTTAACATGGATTGTCAAATAAAATGTGCCAAGCACTTAATATCAATTGTTGGTCGCCTATGCTATTTGGGATTAAGGGTTTTTTGGTGAATTATTCTGTGTGCTGGGCATTACCTAGGTGAGGGTAGGAGTTGCTGATTCATGTTTGCTTGGTATGTTTATAAAAGAGCTGTTTTCACAATTTGACAAATAATGCGCATTTTATCCACAAGATACTTCCATGGTATACTTGCTTGTTCATTTGGATACAGAACTAATATGAGATAGGTGTCTGGGAAAATGGTGGACAGAAGTGATCTCTGATGCATAAAAATACTGAGAACTTGTAAATTGTTTGGTTTTAGGCTATAAATTTTCTTGTTTCAGACTGGCATTGCTCGGGTACCACTTGCTGGAGCTGCTGGAGGCCCTGGGGTTGGTAGGGCAGCTGGTAGAGGAGTACCAGCTGGTGTGCCAATTCCCCAGGCCCCTGCTGGATTGGCAGGCCCTGTCCGAGGAGTTGGGGGACCATCCCAGCAGGTGAGGAACCAGAAGAGGGTTTTATATTATTGGGAGAATGTGACTAAGCCAGAGGCTGAGGAGATTTAAAAACCTGAGTGTACATGTCATACTATGTAAACAGCATATGGTCTAGGAGGAACCAATGGACAGATATACAGGAGGAAGGGAATAAAACTAGCTACTTAAAATGGTCATTGGTGATTAAAATTACCCGAGTTACTCTTGGTAAGAGTAACTTGCCACTAGTGGTGAGTGAACAGAATGCATGGATATACCTCAGTTGAAAAGATCAAAGGGCTTTGTGGATGTCAGTGTACTAAGATTAGTTTTTGAAATACGGGAGTAGGCCAGGTGCGGTGGCTTATGCCTGTAGTCCAGCACTTTGGGAGGCCAAGGTGGGCAGATCACTTGAGGTCAGGAGTTGGAGACCAGCCCGGCACACATGGTGAAAACCCCATCTCTACTGAAAATACAAAAAACTGCTGGACCTGGTTGGGGGCACCTGTAATCCCAGCTACCCAGCCAGCTGAGACAGGAGAATCGCTTGAACCCGGGGGCGGGAGGCTACAATGAGCTGAGATTGCACCATTGCATTGCAGCCTGGGTGACAAGAGTGAAACTCTCTCAAAAAAAAAAACATGGGAATAATGAGAGAAGTACAACATTGCAACAGTTGTTTATATCTAATTGGTAATTTTTCTCATTTATTTTCTGTGTTTGAATAACGTGAAGGTATGTATCACTTTGTTTGTTTCTCGCCTTGCCTTCTCAGGTAATGACTCCACAGGGAAGAGGCACTGTAGCAGCTGCTGCCGTTGCTGCCACTGCCAGCATTGCTGGAGCCCCAACACAGTACCCACCAGGACGGGGGACTCCGCCCCCACCTGTCGGCAGAGCAACCCCACCTCCAGGTAAGGGATTGGTGAATCTTAAGATGAATTTGAATCTCTGACGAGAGAGAGCTTACTGATTTAAGCCACAGCCTGAGAGCCTAACTCAGAATCTGGGGAATATGCTTCCTCCCTCTTCTAGGTACTGGTGTTTAATGAAAGACATAGAAGAGTAATTGTCATATAGGAATCATTTGACTCTTATCACTGTTGTCTGGCCCATTTCTTTAGGGATTATTTGGGCTAAATTCTAACAGCTTTTCTAAGCCGGTTTGTGAGGCCTTTATTTCTACCATTTTTCATTGCAGGCATTATGGCTCCTCCACCTGGTATGAGACCACCCATGGGCCCACCAATTGGGCTTCCCCCTGCTCGAGGGACGCCCATAGGCATGCCCCCTCCGGGAATGAGACCCCCTCCACCAGGAATTAGAGGTGAGTGGGAGCATAGGGGCTTGATGGTTCAGCCAGGCCCCTGAATATGTGTATCCTCTTTTTCTCAATGTTTCTATTTCCTTTCCAGGTCCACCTCCCCCAGGAATGCGTCCACCAAGACCCTAGCATACTGTTGATCCATCTCAGTCACTTTCTCCCCTGCAATGCGTCTTGTGGAATTGTGTAGAGTGTTTGTGAGCTTTTTGTCCCCTCATTCTGCATTAATAATAGCTAATAATAAATGCATAGAGCAATTAAACTGTGAGGTACTGTTGTATATATTGTTTTGCCTGTTGATTTTGATGAGATCTTAAGTTACTGTGGATGATGAGGTGATAACCTATTAAGCAGTAGATTCAAATCATATTCTCTTTCATTCTTAGGATAAAAAGGTTTTCTGCTTTTTAACTTGCACTTTGTGCATTGACTGGTGTTGGTTAATAATGTTTTCCTGACCCGGGAGTTTTAAGTGGTTGTGCGGCTTCACACGTGGCCTCCTGCTTCTCCTGTTACTAAGTCGTGTTATCTGAAGGGAAGTGGGGATGAGATGAAAGCCCTTGTAAGGCCACCTATATACTGAAGGGAATTGTAGTGAATCCATGGTCGTGCTTGTTACATATCAAGGCTTTTGAAATAGCAGTTACTCTCTTTCTTGGGATGTTGACCTCAGTTGATCAGGTTTTACAGTGCCCTATCACAGTAGAGGATGTGATACTGGAATAATCATTTTCTACCATTGAGTAAGTAAGTATGTATGGATGTATGTATTTATGTATTTATTTATTTATTTATTTATTTATTTATTTTTTTTTGAGACGGAGTCTCGCTCTGTCGCCCAGGCTGGAGTGCAGTGGCTGGATCTCAGCTCACTGCAAGCTCCGCCTCCCGGGTTCACGCCATTCTCCTGCCTCAGCCTCCCAAGTAGCTGGGACTACAGGCGCCACCACCTCGCCCGGCTAGTTTTTTGTATTTTTTAGTAGAGACGGGGTTTCACCCTGTTAGCCAGGATGGTCTCGATCTCCTGACCTCGTGATCCGCCCGTCTCGGCCTCCCAAAGTGCTGGGATTACAGGCTTGAGCCACCGCACCCGGCCGAGTAAGTATTTATTTATAAATTACTAAATGAGTGGAAGGTCCTGGGTACTGGGAGGCAGGAGGTTGCATATTTGAGTTAATAAGTTGTATCACTGATAATAGAGATAACTGACACACTAAAACATACTTGGTGCACTGAAATACAAATTACAGTTATGTTCAATGGTGTCACTAAGTGACAAACTGGGAGTAAATAGTTCAGGAATGCCCTAGTCTCTAGGTCCAGTTCAAGTTGGTTACAGGACAAAGAAGCCATTCATAAAACGGAAGAGATTTTTAGGTTTTGCAGCTAAGGTTTATAGTAGGCAGCAAGGGAATGATTCATAGTGATTGTAGCAGTTGATTACCAGGTACTATAGAGATTGGTGTTAGCTCCATGATAGTACTGATAGACTGATTGGAGTTACGTTTTTTCTCTTGAAATTACCAGGAGTGGTTGTGAATGTCACCTT
Source organism: Colobus angolensis palliatus (assembly GCF_000951035.1). Taxonomy (NCBI): domain Eukaryota; kingdom Metazoa; phylum Chordata; class Mammalia; order Primates; family Cercopithecidae; genus Colobus; species Colobus angolensis. The sequence continues at coordinate 697,370 of NW_012115278.1, forward strand.
TTCCATCTTTTAAATCACATCCTTGCAGGCGGTAATTACTCAAGGAAAAGGAACTATCAGAGTAACAACAGTTCCTGTAACTGACTTGATATGGTCTCTGCCCGAATAGCTCCTTGGATTAATGGCCACTCTCAGGTAAGGAAAATAAAGAGGCCAAGCCTAGTTGCTTTAGGAGTTATAGAATACAGGTGTGACATCAGTGTTCTCAGAATTTGTAAATGTTAAACTCTTGATTTACCAAAGCCACAACCAAAGTACTTTATCTGGATCTTTGAAGACAGAGCTCCTCAGTTCACACAAATTGATGAAAAGACAAACACTTTTCTTCTACAAACCGTGGGGTAGTATGTAGAGCAACCTGTGATTCCTTCCCATACTGCTCTGGAACTACTTCTAATTATACTTTTTTGTTTGTTTTTGGAGGGGAAGCATTTCTCCTTGCATTGGTTTGCTGGTATGGATGGCCTTAGATTTTGGCATGAGTGATTATGCAGCATTTTGAAGAAAACCTGTTTCCAGGACCTTTTTAATTAAATATGGCCTGTTGCACGAGTTAAAGGTAAGTTATAAAAACTCTAGATTCCGCAAGATGCTTGCTTCTTGTAGTTATTTTGCTTGGTGATAATACATTTTCTTTTGTCTGGAGCTTCCTGGACTTTTTGAGAATCCTGATTGTGATGATATATTAGAAGAAAACTTGGGATATAGATAGTGTAATTGAGTATGGTGAATCTTTTGTTATGGAATGCTAGTCTAAGCTTCTGCGTGTTTCCACTAGGGACACACATCAATGTACCCATCTTAAAACATTCTTGGTAGTTAATGCTTGGTGTTACTTAAAAATCATCCTACATTCTTGCGTTAAAATACATACATGTGGCTGGACGTGGTGGCTGACGCCTGTAATCCCAGCACTTTGGGAGGCCAAGGCGGGCGGATCACGAGGTCAGGAGATTGAGCCTACCCTGGCTGACACAGTTAAACCCCATCTCTACTAAAAAATACAAAAAATTAGCTGGCGTGGTGGTGGGCACCTGTAGTCCCAGCTACTCGAGAGGCTGAGGCAGGAGAATGGCGTGAATGCGGGAAGTGGAGCTTGCAGTGAGCCAAGATAGCGCCGCTGCACTCCAGCCTCTGCACTCCAGAGTGAGACTCTGTCTCAAAAACAAACAAACGACAACAACAACAACAACAAAATATATATATATATACACACACACACATTTCTCATCTAAAACATGGTTGGTCAACAACTTTCTGATTTCCTGATACGCATTTCATTAAGTGACTCCATAAATATATTCATGTTGCACATCATGTTTGACATACGCTTTCATTGTAGATTATAGAATAATTTCAAATAGATAAAAATTTTGCTACCTTAAAATAGGTAATGAAGTATTTGAGGTATTCCCTTTTTATATGATAGGTAATCTTGGCTTGGAATTAAAAAGATTCTGAAAGTTGCTTAGGGAGCTCCCTGCTTTTGTGAACTCATTATTCCTTAATTATGATGTCAAATTTCAGAAGTTTGTTATTAACATACTGGTATTTTGCATTTTATAGGTTCTTGTAATAGAGTATTACAAGTAGAAACTGATTTACATAGATAATTATGTGAAATAGTGATGCTTGACTAGAATTTTCATGCTCTCATTTCAAAGCTTAGCAAAAACACTCTTTACCTGTTATGTTTACCTCTGATACTACCTTCACTGATTTCAGTAGGTAGTCAGTTATAATCCATGGGTTGAAGTTTTTATTTATTTATTTATTTTTTGAGACAGAGTCTCGCTCTGTTGTGCAAGCTGGAGTACAGTGGTTGGTGTGATCTTGGCTCACTGCAGCCTCTGCCTTCTGGTCTGAAGCTATTCTCCTGCCTCAGCCTCCTGAGTAGCTGGGATTACAGGTGTGGGCCACCACACCTGGCTAAATTTTGTATTTTTAGTAGAGACACGGTTTCACCATGTTGGCCAGGTTGGTCTCAAACTCCTGACCTCAGGTGATCTGCCCGACTAAGCTTCCCAAAGTGCTGGGATTACGGGCGGGAGCCACTGTGCCCGGCCATGGGTTGAAGTTTTTAAATGCATGTTTTCTGGTCGATAATACATTGCTTGATTCTGTCTTATATTTGCATTTCAATTCTCTTCATCTTGTCCATACACGTAATAATGCTTAGTACATGAATTTTATGTAATAAAGCAAGGTATATTTTCATGGGGCTTTTGTAGTGGGAGAATGACATCTGAGCCTGAAATAGGATGTTTGTGTTGTAACTTTTTCAGCGTCATGTGGTACCATTTTTTGACCACTTAGTTGATGCCTCTGAAAGGAAGAGAGAATCTGATCGCTGAAATTTGATGTGTCGTCAGTGTGGATCCTGCTCGGTAGTGTCACAACGAGGCTGAAAATCATATTAAGTGCTTTTAGGACAGAAACGTAAACTGCTCAGGTAAAATAACCTTGTGAAGAAAAATAAGACTATATTGCAGAGGCCTTGGCTAGGTTCATGATGACACAGGACCTTGTCTGAACATAATGATTTCAAAATTTGAGCTTAAAAATGACACTCTGAAATCCAGTCAGTGTGCCTCATTAGACTTTTTGATTTCAAGATTTTCTGCAGAAAATGTTGTGAAAACTTTGAATACTTAAAAATGGCAGGTGTAGTATTGCACTTTGCTAGTTGCTCAGATACCCTTTTTTATTTGTATAGATATTCTGAGTTCCTTTTTTTTCCTACATGTTATACGTTGTTGAAAGCTAAAAGGAAACTTACCCTTGGATCACAGAAGGCACAGGCACTTGGTGAGATGGAAACAAAGATGTGTGAAAATGAGACTACCACCTCTTGGATAAAAAAAGGTGCCAGAGTTCTAGGGTTCTAAGTGATGTCCAGGAAAGAGGAGGAATTACATTTATGGAGCATATATTGTGGAACACAGTGAGTATAGTACATGCCTTTAAATGAATACTGTTGGTATTTTAGAACAGTTGATTTTGTTTATGTGTTTTTTTCTTCAGCTGTGTGCAGTTGATCGACTTGCACAGAGCCCATCACACAACAGATGTTGAAGAAATATTAAGTGAATGAATGAGGCAGCATTGCTAATTGTTGTAAAGTGAGACAGTATCTCACAGCCGAGGCTGGAGTTCAGTGGCATTAACATAACTCACTGCAGCCTTGAACACCTGAGCTGAAACGATCCTTTCACCTTACCCTGCAGAGTAGCTAGGACTACCGTCACGTGTCAACATGCCTGGCTAATTTTAGTTTTCTAATTTTTTTAGAGGTGGGGTCTCACTATGTTGCTTAGGCTGGTCTTGAACTCCTGGCCTCATGCCATCCTCTTGCCTCAGCTGGTATTGTAGGTGTGAACCATTGTGCCAGGTACTAATTTTTTTCTTACGTTAGAAAACAAGTTTTTAGCTATTTCCTAGTTACTTTCTTGTGACAGAGTATCTGATCAGAATCTTGACCCATCTGATATCTGACTCCATACATTTACACCCATGAAGTAGTCAGCCATTCCCAGGTAGAGGTCATTTGAGTTATTTAGTGTTTACCAGCACTTGTTTAGTACCTTGCGATGATATTTACAGTGTATTTTTGGGTATGGTTTTGGGGTTATTTGGTGGTGGTTGTTAAAACGCCTGTAATCCTGGCACTTTGGGAGGTTGAGGCAGGCGGATCACCTGAGGTCAGGAGTTCGAGCCCAGTCTGGCCAACATGGCAAAACACTGTACTAAAAATATGAAAATTAGTCTGGCGTGGTGGCAGGTGTCTGTAATCCCAGCTACTCGGGAGACTAAGGCAGGAGAATTGCTTGAACCCAGGAGGCGGAGGTTGCATGAGCCGAGATCATGCCACTGGCACTCCAGCTTAGGTGACAGAGGTGAAACTCCATCTCAAGGAAAAAAAAAAAAAAATAGAAATCAGCAAGTGCTATTTGAGTTTACAGGAGTGAGAAGTCCTCTCTTGCATGGTGAGATGGGGAGCACTTAATTCGATATAAATATTTGAGACCAGGTGTGGTGGCTCAAGCCTGTAATCCCAGCATTTTGGGAGGCTGAGGTGGGCGGATCACCTGACATCAGGAGTTTGAGACCAGCCTGGCCAACATAGCAATACCCTGTCTCAAAAATACAAAAATTACCCGAGCTTGGTGGTGTGTGCTCATAATCCCAGCTACTCAGGAGGCTGAGGCAGGAGAATCACTTGAACTCAGGTGGCAGAGGTTGCAGTGAGCCAAGACCGTGCCACTGCACTCCAGCCTGGGTGACAGAGTGAGACTCTGGGAAAAAAAAAATAAGATACCAAGTTCAAAGGATGTATTTATTAAGCCAATAGAAAGTAAAGAGGTGGGGAATATTGTAGAAGTATATGTTGATAAAGGGATGAGGTGGTTGTACAGTTGAAAGGGGGTTGCAGACATGGAGAAACAGTTCTAGCTCTTCACTTTGCAGCGTCAACCATGTGAGTCATTGGAATCCTTTTTCCAATGCCTGCTTGCCTATGAGTTTTTTTTTTTTTGAGACGGAGTCTCGCTCTGTCGCCCAGGCTGGAGTGCAGTGGCTGGATCTCAGCTCACTGCAAGCTCTGCCTCCCGGGTTCACGCCATTCTCCTGCCTCAGCCTCCCGAGTAGCTGGGACTACAGGCGCCCGCCGCCTCGCCCGGCTAGTTTTTTGTATTTTTTAGTAGAGACGGGGTTTCACCATCTTAGCCAGGATCGTCTCGATCTCCTGACCTCATGATCCGCCCATCTCGGCCTCCCAAAGTGCTGGAATTACAGGCTTGAGCCACCGCCCCGGCCAACCTATGAGTTTTAAGAACTAATGCAGCATAGAAATGATTGGTAGGAAAAGCTTGGCTGGGTTAATTTGCTTTGTTGAGCCGATTCAACTTAAAAAGTAAGGTCCACACTAAGTGCCCAAGATTCAAGAAGGAGCCTCATGTTTGAACTTGATGTCTAGTTCATGTGAATTATTTTCTGTTGAACTAATGAGAATACAGTGAGAGTTAGGTTGTACATCTGATTTTTTTGGACTGTTTCCCAACTTTTGGATGTCTTGTTTGTATAGATGTGTTCATTTTATGTTATATCATTTGTTCTTTGGTAGCAAAAATTGAATTGAAATGATACAGTTCCTGAACTCTAATGATTTCATGTTTAGGAGATATGTATCAGGAATACTGTGGGTTCTTAGAAAATTTGGATTGCATTGCCGTGTTACTTTGGTTTCTTGTCAGAGAAGTTACAGTTTAGACCTCCTTCAGAATCCTTTCGTTGGACTTTGTATTTCATATATTGTGCCAGCCTTGATATTATTTGTCTATCTGTCTTTCTATACCATTTGTTTACACTTAACTCTGAAATATTTTGATGCGTATTTTCAGTGTATTCTAGTCCTAAAATTGGTTTACATTTAATTATTGGGGAAAATAGCAAGTTGTTGATAGTTATTTGTGGTGGCATTAGGATATTTCCGTTTCAGTTCTTTGGACAGTTTGCTAGTGGAAATAATTACTAAATTTAGCTCTGTGAGACCCTACTGGCAGATTGCTGTGTGTGTGTGTGTGTGTGTTTCCTTCACATAGATTGCTGTGTGTGTCTTTTTCTTCATAATTCCACTTATTTCTGTGGGCTTTGAATGATACTGTTGTTACTGTTGTTTTATATCCATTGTCACATAAAACTCTTATTTATTCTTCCAGGCCAGGGACTGTCCTTATGGATAGAGATACACTGTCTGCAGGGATTTATTTTTTTTTTACATATTTTTACTAGTTGATAGGAAAGACACTGGGAAAGACCTGGGCTGGATTTGTGATGAGCTGTGTTTACTGAGCATGATGAAGCTCAATGTGATTACTCTGAAGTCCAGCCTTAGTATCAGTTTAAGGACTCAGGACACAAATACTCAAAACATAAATTCTTAGACTCTAAATGTCACATGTTTTTTCCTATCAATACAGGTTAAGGAGAGTGGCGTGTCATAGGTTTTCCAGTGCAATAGAGGGAAGTCGGTTCTAGATCCTTTAGTACAGTTAATCTTTTGTAGCATGTGTTCTATGTTCACTGCATTGGTACGTCTCATCTTTGGCGTGATCTTGGCTCACTGCAACCTCCGCCTCTTGCGTTCAGGCACTTCTTGTCTCAGCCTCCAGAGTAGCTGTGATTACAAGTATGTGCCAACATGCCCAGCTAATTTTTGTATGTTTTTGTGGAGACAGGCTTTGCCATGTTTGCCAGGCTGGTCTCTAAGTGATCCACCCACCTCAGCCTCCCAAAGTGCTAGGATTTCATGCGTCAGCCATGCGTGCAGCCACACCTTTGCTTATTTCTACTATGCATTTCAAGTGATTACTTCAAGAGAATAAGTACCTGGGAGCTCCTATGCTCTTTTTTTTTTTTTTTTAACCCTATTGCTTGCATCACCTGATTCCAACCTTGTATAAAAGTTTCATAAGTATGTTTCTGTCACTGAGGCAGCTTCTCCATTTAGCATGTAATTGAGAAATTGCTAGTTTGTGGCTGAGACATTGCTTTGGTTTGAGAGGAGACTTAATTTATATATTTAGCAGAATGCTTAAGTTACATTTACAGGGATTAATTTAATTCTACTTTTAATTAAGTTGACCATTTGCTGTATCTTTACAAGACATAGGTGGAGATTTAGTTTTGACTCTTAGATTCAGTTAAGGGGATGAAATTGGCATTATATAGTTTTTGATGCTGAGCCCCACGGAGATTAAACAATTGCTAAATACCATGCCATTTTTGAATCACATCTCTAATTTCACATTATTCTATACTCTTGCTTGTATGATTGATGGGTCTTTTGTTATCTGTGATTGACGTTCTGTGAGTAGGTGCTTTTGTTTTGCCTGTAATATTATGAAGGAAGAATGGTGAATAAAAAGGTAATTTAGAGAAGCCTGTATTGAATATACCATGAACATTGAATATAGCAAAATCTTATTCTCTAGTTTTTTTCTTAGTTGATCAATTCTGTATGTGTTATGTGTTTGTGTATACATATGTACATGTTAATGATGTGAGTGTTGATACTGTCATTTGTCACATGACAAATGACTGGTTTATAGTGAAAAGCTGTTGGGGTTCAGAGACATGAACATTCTTTTGAAAGGGAGATGTTATTTTCTAGTTCTTGCCTTTGAATCTCTGTTCTTCTGGTAGAAATGTTAGCGTATTTATAACCTCTCAGATTTGTTTGGTTCTGTTAGTGTTCCTGATCCAGGCAGTTAGGGATATGTTGATTGAATTGAGAAAAATGAGTTTTTCCCTTCCTACTAACTGAATTAGATTAGAAATAAGCAGTTAAGTGAGAAAAATCGGGAATTAGTGCCAGCTCTGTTGAGGTACAGTGTTGACAGGGGTCTTTTACCTTTAGATGTTTGCTGCAACCTAGAGAATACAGTGGTAGTTGCTGGCCTAGCCCATCCAAACAACCTCATTTGTGGGGTGATACTTCACAGATGGCTTAAAATAAATCCCCTGAAAATAATCTCTGGAAGAGATGACACGTGTGTGTGTGTGTGTGTGTGTGTGTGTGTGTGTGTGTGTGTGTGTTGGT
>NW_012115278.1:705019-766116 GCF_000951035.1 Colobus angolensis palliatus
GGGGTGATACTTCACAGATGGCTTAAAATAAATCCCCTGAAAATAATCTCTGGAAGAGATGACACGTGTGTGTGTGTGTGTGTGTGTGTGTGTGTTGGTGTAGTAGTAGGAGGAGGGTTGGCTTAATGATGAGAATCATTATTTCTTAAATTGGATGACACTTTCCATTCCTGCAAAGAGAGCCTGGGGTCCAGCCATGCTAATTCATAATCAAAGTAATTTGCTGAGAGTAGTGGAAGGAATGAGTTAGCAATAGATGGCAAATCGCATTAATGAGTACTAGGAGAAAAATAAGCAAAAAAAATTTTTTTTTTTGAGATGGAGTCCCACTGTGTCGCCCAGGCTGGAGTGCAGTGGCGCAGTCTCGGCTCACTGCAACCTCCGACTCCCAGGTTCAAGCAATTCTCTTGCCTCGGCCTCCCGAGTAGCTGGGATTACAGGCGATCGCCACCATGCCTGGCTAGTTTTTTGTTTGTTTGTTTGTTTTTAATTAATAGAGACAGTGTTTCACTACGTTGGCCAGGCTGGTCTGGAACTCCTGACCTCAGGTGATCTGCCTGCCTCGGCCTCCCAAAGTGCTGGGATTACAGGCGTGAGCCACCGTGCCCGGCCAGTAAGCAAATTTTAATATGGTTGGAACATGTTCTTGAGTTGTATGAAGGGAGACAGGTAAATTGAGAGTAATGTTACGATTGTTTCATTTGTTGGAAATAATGAAAAACTTGCACGGGTTGAATTGTGGGACAATGGGTGGTATATGTCAGGAATCAGAATTATCATTTACATGGAAGTTTCTGTTTTACTTCAGAGAGAGAATGTCGGCTACCTTTCCCATGTTAGCTTCTATACCTTTTCTTGAGATGACCATAAAAAGGTAATATTGTCTTTTACTGAGATTGTTTTAAGTAGCGAAGTGTGCTGATTAAATGTCTGTTCTTGCTAAATTATTAGAATCAATAAAGGACTATATTTCTAGATAGCTTTGGTTAGTCAGTGATTTGTTTAAATTTAGTGTGGATAAGAATCACCTGAGGGGTTTTTAAACCCAGTTTTCTGGGTCCTGACCTTAGTGTTTCTGGCTTATTAGGTGTAAATATGAAAAGTTGATTTTTATCAAGTTCCTAGATGCTGGAGATCTAGGAACCACACTTATAGTGCTCTTATATGTCTTTTAATGTACACTGATATGGGAAAAAAATGATATATCTTGTTACCACATATTTTTAAATGTGATCATGACCAGGGAATCTTGAGAGAAAGTTGTCTTATGTAATAATGTAAATCAATGTAGAATGCTATATTTTTTTTCTTGCAAGGTTGTTACTAGTAGGCATGACTGTTAGTAGCCAGTGTGTTCAAATGCATGAGAGGACATAAACACTTAATTTCCTGGGAATATAGAGATATATCACTTACAGTAATACATTTCTAACATAAATTTAAATTACCTACCTCATAGGAGGAGACAAGCTTATTTGATAATTTTCCTAGCAGTGTATCAACTATACCCATTCAAATCTAAATTAAATTTGAGTAAATTCAGTTCATATAAATTCCCTTTGGATAAAAGAAAACAAGAATTCCAGAAAACAGTAGTTTTAAAAAAATAACATTTTAAGAGCAGTTATAATCTCAGTGAATATAGTATGGTAATTTCTGTCTAATAGCTACCCTTTTGGAGGAAGGAAAGGTAATCCTGTTTGCGCTTAATGTTAATTACTGAACTCTTCATAACTTGTTTTATTAATTGTTTATTTGATTTTAAGCATCTACTTCTGGTGGATTTACGTGTGTTGGGTTTGGGAAATTTCAACATACAGGTTGGCATTCCAGTGGCTATAGCTGTTTTTTGAAATTTAGTACTGTTTTCCAGTGATGATTCTCTTTGGGAATAGACTGTTCTCTTTTACTTTAAAACAGTAAAATTAGCCACTTTAGTTGAGACTCCTTCAGGTTTGGAAGTGGTGAAGAATATGGACATATTCAGGTCAAATCAGAGTCATTTTCTGTGATACAGCAACTGAGCAAGAAACCCAGACTTCAAACAAGCAGATTTCTTTGGGTTGGACTGAACAAAATAAGAAGAAATTACAGAGGATTTAAAAATATATATGGCCTAGGAATTATTGAAATTATTTTGGAGGGTGGCAACAAATTTGGGACATTGTACTTTCTGTTGTAATGTCAGTTGTACAACGTGTAACTCCAGTGAGCGTGGCTGGACACCGTGGCTTCACATTTTAGGTAGACTGGGTGTTTTATCTACTGAGTGGATTACAGCCATAGGCAATGATGTCAGGTAGCAACAAAAACAAAAAAAAACATCTCTTAGAAATTGTTAAAGTCACAATGATGATACCTTCTTTAAAAGCTTTGACCTACTGAAATAATGCTTTTCATTTGTCTAAGATGAGTACGTAGCAGAATTTGAAAATATGGTTCCAAAAGGCTAAATAGACTGACTTTTTGGATATTTTTCCCCTTTAAGGAGAAAGAAACATTAATGGTTTATCAGATGCCTTGACTATACTTTTTACTGCTTTGTCTTCAAGGCCTAGCATAATAATTAGCATCTAGTATGTGTTTGATGGATAGTCAATTTTTATTTCATTGGTATGTTGTTACCACAGTCATTGGTGGAGTTAGGACATGAATGAAGAAAGTATAACAAACTTGCCCTTTAGTAGAGTACAGGCAAAGTATGGCTGTCAGTTTCCCCTTGATTTTTTTTCTCCATTCTTTGTTAGGGTTTAGATCAAGAACAAGGGCATTTCATTGTACCACATAGCTGAGAGTAGGGAACTGGGACATACTGTCTTGCTTTAAATTAAAGTTGTCTCTTTCATCAAGTAGAGAGGTTGCTACGACATTGCCAGATGTCTGGTTGGGGGGTTATTAAAAATAGAAAAGGTGATTCCTTAAGATTGTATTTTATTGGATGCCTCCACCTGCTTCAGGCTAGCTCACTGGAGAATAAATATTCCGGGTTAAAAAAAGAAGCATGTGTTCACATGAACTTGTCCTTTGAGCAAACCTGTTGGAAATCAAGAGGAGATTGCTGTTGGAGAGGATAAGAGGGTGTACTTGTTAGTGTGTTAAGATTAGTTGACAACATAAAAATAAATGAAAATGCATCTATTGTATTTGGGTTGGCAACATATATTGGTTATTTACTCTGTTGAATCCTGTAGTGTGCATAAACACGATCTATGGCTCAAAGTAAACAAAAAGTCTTGGAAAATTGTTTTGAAAATGTACAAATCATGAACAGATCATTGAACAAGAAAATAAGCAGAAAGTAAATTTGTGAAATATTTCAAACTCATTTACATTCAGAAACATCTTTTTAAGATCACTGTGATACATTTGACTGTCAATTCTGAAGAGTCGAATAAAGGAGATGCCAGCTAAGGGGCAAGGAAACAGCTTTCATTCATGGGCTAAATTGCAACTTAAAAAAGATGGACCAGGATTATTTCCTTTAGAAACTTAACTGTACAAAAGATACTGTTCACTCCATTAGATAACTGACCTGGAGTTACTCTTCCGACTGAGTGCTTTGTCATCTTAACTGTATTCACATACTTTCAACTGCTCCCCTTGCTTCTAACCTCAGATTGTTTAATTCATCTATCTGGCAGAGCTGATGTGGGGAAAAAAGACAAATCTCATCAGATTTTCTTGATAAATAAGCAGTTGTCATGTTTCAAGACTTTTGGAAATGAGCAATAATCAAGGAAGAGGACAAAGATTGCATACGTTTATAATATTTAGAACATCTTTTGCCACAGTAAACACTGGAAACCGCCCACTTGTGGGCACCAAACATTTGGATTAGTATATTTTGTGGCATTCCCTCACTAATCCTCTCATCCTTAAAAATTTTCAGAAATTTTTTGCAGCAAGAAACGCTGATTACAATGTATGATTTGGGGTAGATTTGTGAACCATTTTTTGGTTGAAATGTATAAGCAGGAGTGAGTAGTCTGAGTGACTACCCCAGCATTGAGAAAATTGTAGTTTACAGATCTTTTTGGGACTTCTGGAGAACTTTTATTTCTAGACTGCAGTGGAAGTCTAAACCCCCTTGGAGATGTCTGCTTTGAAGGGTCTTTGACCAGAGTCCGCTGTAGAGCCGTGGTCCAGATCTACTCTGTCTGCCTGCTCCTTACAGCATCAGAACAACTCGAACTCCAGATTCTTGGCTTGGCAGGTACATAAAGAATTATCTTTTGAATTGAAAAACATTTCAGATATATAAAACTTGAAATATATTGGCTAGTCTGTACAAACTCAAGTTGACAAGCCAACCCTGCAGGAATATATGGATAGAAGGGGAAGGATAACATTTGTTGAATTCAGCTAGGTGCCTCATCAGCTGGAAAACCCTGGAAGAAAGAAATATCTTGCCTGAACTTCATCAGCCGAGAATATTTTTTTTCTTGCTGTGGAGAGTCTGCTTGCCTTTGGAAGGTTTACCAGTAAAAGCCCTGCACATGATATACTTGCGTGCACATGCAGTAAGGACGTCATTCCCCAACTCCTGCTAGCATTGTGAAAGAGCTCCAAATACTCAAATTATATAAACTTTTTTTCCTGGACATATTTACCTTATGAGTTTGTTTAAATATGTGGGAAAATTCTGTTTGGATAATAGTATTGAAATGAAAATATAAGACACACATTGAATGATAAATGTGTATGAATTGTTCATTGTGCCTTAGGTAAGCCAGACAATGAAATTAAATGCGTAATAGTTGTATTTTTTTGCATAATCTTGGAATGTAACTAGTTAAAAGCAAACACTTAGATTTTGAACATGAATCTATTAAGCTTGTTAATGTAGTTGCTGTGGCTAAATAGCTCGTTTCCTAGGGAGGCTTCTAAAAATGTATTTGGTAGAATTTTATTCTAGAACAGTTGTTAGAAAGGAATTCTCAGGTCACATTTTAAAGATAAATACAATTCTGTATTCACTTTTTGAGTGCATAAGGGTAATAGAAAATGACATGGGAAGTGTTAATTAGAAAAGCATTTTGTTTATGTGCATTTGAGGATACAGTGTATGAAGTTTCTAAATAATTGTTTAATGACATTTTCTCGGTGTATAGATACTGCTAACAGTTAGTTTGCTCAAGTATATAGAAACATTTTAAGAAATGATTGTAGAGATACAATTGTTAGAGTACCTCTGAGTGATGTACATTAAAATTCCTTTTATTTTGGTTTATTGCTATGGATGTTTTTCTGGGTGAACTTAATGTATACAACTTCTAACTAAGAAGTTTTATTGATGCTGCTCTATGTATGAAAGCCATGGATGTAGATGTTATTTTGTCAGTGGTCTTTCTGTTAAAATTTGCATGGTATAAGATTTTCTTTTGTGATGGAATTGAAGAAAAGGCCAGCCTTTAGAACACTTATATTTTAAGGGTTGGGTGGGTTTTGTATTACTTTGTTTATATAACCAACAGGATTGTATTACTGAAACTTAACCAGCATAGAGATGGCTGACATTTTGCATTTTGGGGAACATTAAATTGTTATACAGTGATGTCATTGGTTACTGATAGGAGTGTCTAGACTCTTAGATGGCTTTGTTAGTATTAGGCAAATATTAGATGTGGATTTAGGAGATAAGAGGGTGGAATGTTGGAGCCCTGTGTGCATATGAGCATATGTTGCGGGGCCTCCAGACTTAAATCCACGTGAAGGTGGTGGTGGTCTTATATATATGTTAACATTACATTGTAGACAGGTAGACTACTTTCCTTTTGCTAGTGGGAGTGTTAAATCACCTCTTGGAACATTAATTCGTTGCTGGTGGATATGCTAAATATTTTTAACATCTAATTTTCTAAGTGTATAGACGTCATTTTTAATTCATATGGGATAGAACCAGTTTTGCTTGCAAAAAGCAAAGTGTTCATTGGATCATTGGGCTTAAGTTTTAGGTTGTGGTAGATGTAATAGGAATTATATCTTATAATTTCTAGTATAATATTATATATCTCAATATACATGTATATGTGACAGTGTTTTTCTGACAGATGCAACATGGTGGAAATGTCATAAGTGTTGGTCTGCCTCTGTTTATAGTTTTCAGATGTGTATGTGCAGTTTCTTATATAACAGAAAAATTGCCACGAGTCAAATAGCATAGGTTGGAAAAGTTCTCATTTGCCAAAAAAATGTGACTTTCATCAGTAGTGAGTTGTTTTTGATTTAAAATGTTTCTATCTGTAGAGACATTTTATAAGTTTTTGTGGGGATACCAGCAATGGGATGTGAAACCTGAGTTCATTAGATCATGAGGTGATCAATGGAACACTTATGTGTGTACAATATACATGGTTACATGTTTTTTAAAGCATAGAGGCTATTATATCTGCATGTTTCTAAATACGTATGCACACAGGTAAACACACATGAATCTCTATATGTATACATACACATACACATACACATATAGTGAAAGCTTTTGTTCCCTCCCTCACATAGGCAGATCACTTAATGTGTGTAAATAATTGAGCAGCTGAAGGGGAATTTTGTTACATGTGTATAAAACGGTCAAAATATATAATTGTTTTGCTTTAATTGTTTAGTCTTTGATTTGTAGGAATTACTGACACATGTATTTGTGTGTATGTGGGTCTATATATACACATACATATCACTGTATAAACAACATTTTTTGTCATGGGGTAGAAATATTCTTAAGTTGCCAGAGCTATTGTGTGGCTGCTAAATATGTAGTAGACAAATGTTACCTTTTGCTTTTTAGCATCTGCATACAGATTACTAATAGGCATATATTGTGACCAGTAAACCACTAGACAAGGGCAAAACACTTCAGTTTGATCAGTAGAATTGCTATGCCATGTTTGTGTGGGATTTATTTGATTGATGCAGAATATATAATTATATTGTATATAGAAGATAAAACAACATTTTTGGATATTCAAGTTCTGCCATATTTTTGGAAATATATTTTTATTCAAAAGTAGAATCATTGTTTGCCAATAGAGTTAGCATCTTTGTGTGCTTGTGAGGTTTGATTTTGAGGGTTTTCTTGGTTTTGTTTTGGGTTCTGCAGTTTTAAAAAATGAGATTGTCTAAAAAAATTTTGATATACATTTTTATATTATTTTTTCTTATTCCAACCTAATTGGTGGCTTGTCCCTTCCTGTGTTTATTGGACTATTAGGTGCCTGGATAGAGCTGGAGACCATTTGACTGCTGTGTCAATAATAGATAAGCGTCTTGAGTAACATCTGAATTTCCTAGTTATATAGAAACACCCACCATGCACATATATGAACATACAGAATACATGAATGTTAAAATATGGTGAAAACAATCTTTTGCCAATAGAAGTGTTAACCTTTATGTTTTTTTTAAATTGGTGTGTATGTGGAGGTTTATTCGATTGTTAGTTGTGTCCATGTTTAATATGTGCAGAATTTATAGATGTACAGAAATTTGTTATATTTGGTGGATATATTTTACTTAAAACTATAGGGCAGAAGTTGTTTATGTTTGTTGAAGTGAAATGGCATACCAAGCCTGTATGGTAGAGTGGGATGTTTAGATTGCTGTGTGTACAGTCAGGTTATATCTTTAAAATACCTATTCTTTCCATGTTAATATATAGACATTGCTGATATATATTAAAAAATCAGAGGTCTTTTTATGAAAATAGGCATTAGCTTCCTGATTCGCGTGGAGAGGTGTGCTGGGTACTTTGTCATTTCATTTCATCTCTGTGATGAGCATTTGTCACGTCAGCCCTCCCGTCTGCGGGTTTTGCCTCCGCAAGCACATGCAGCTGGAAAGTACAGCATTGGCAGAATCTGAACCCCGAGGAAACAGAGCACCTCCTTGTCATAACCATGGGTTCTGAAGAGCTGAGGGAGTTGAGTATGCGCTGATTTTGGTATGGGGGCACGGTACAGGTACAAATCCTCAATGGATATTGCTAGACAACTGTAAAATCCTCTTTAGTTTTTTTTGTTTTATAGACAGTGTGGATGAGCATATATTGCAGGCATTGCTTTTTTAAACTATGCTTAACCCTGCAAATGATTTTAAGAGCTCTGTGTGGGTGGCTCTTTTGGGTTTACTATTAAATAGCTGTGTTTATCATATTGTTCTATAACATTTCAACTTTGTAAATATATAGTTGGTTGATAAAGAGGATAGAGACGTTTTTCTTTTGATGACAGATTGTTCTTTCCCCTTTGTGTAGTCTTCATTGTGTTGCTGGGATTGTTACTTGCACATATTTAAGCTTATATATTAAATGTATATATGCTGTCATGTTAGAGAGGGAGACTGGTTCCCTCCACCACATTTTTATTTAAAAGTAAAAATTAATTTTTATTAAATTGTTTGGGTCAGTTTCATGTAAAAATAACCGCTGTATTGAAAGGTATCTCTTGACGGGGTGCGGAGGCTCATGCCTGTAATCCCAGCACTTTGGGAGGCCGAGGAGGGTGGAACACCAGGTCAGGAGTTCGAAACCAGCCTGGCCAATATGGTGAAGCCCCATGTCTACTAAAAATACAAAAATTAGCTGGGCGTGGTGGTACACACCTGTAATCCCAGCTACTCGGGAGGCTGAGGCAGAGGAATAGCTTGAACCCAGGAGGCAGATGTTGCAGTGAGCCAAGATCGTGCCACTGCAAACTCCAGCCTGGGCGACAGAGCGAGACTCCATCTCAAAAAAAAAAAAAAAAAACAGGGAAAGGTATATCTTACTATCCTTGATGTACTGAGGTTCATGATGCAATTCATTTTTCTTAAGCACATACTATAGAATCTTTAAATTATATGATTCTGTGTTCATTAGTGGCATGGCAATAACCAATACAATTTAATAAATAATCAGTAAATGAAATATTTAATTTTAAACATCTGGTATTTCTAGATGTATAGAGAGTCTCACGAAGTATGATTTTTTAAAGTAGCTTGTTGTAAATTTGTTAGTACTGTTGTCTTTTGCAGTTAACTTGGCAATGAAATTGATTATTGATACACAGGGTCTTGGAGCTAAACAAAATTTATCATGTTTTAATTTGGATATTAGAAGGAGGAAATGACACGAGACTCTGCATTTTACCTGTTAATATATAGCTTACCATTATATCAGATATGAATTGCATATTTTAAAAAACTTAGATTAAATGTCATGTAAATGCATTTGGTCTTTCTAGATATACTTCCTGATACCATAATTTTTATTTCCTGTTAATATTCAAGATATAAATGACTTCATTAAACAGATTTTCTACTACCTCTAGGAACTATACAAAATTCTGTATGTGTTCCCTTGGTTGCATGACAATATTCAAGACAACTTTGTAAATAATAGATAAAATTTTTTAATTTTTAACATCTAGTCTTTCTAGATGTATAGAGTCTCATAAAGTATAATTTTGTAAATAAGTCATTGTAAAATTTCATGGTTTCATTGTGTTTTGCAAATGTCTTGGCAATGAACTTGATGAAATTTTTGGCTTCTTGACCTATACATATTTTGGTATCTAACCTTTATTGGGTTGTTAGTGTAAGGAATAAGTTAAAAGATGTGTATTTTCAACTTTAAATTATAATCAGAAAGAAAATATATTTAACCATTGTTTTGTGCCTCTATTACGTATTAAAAACTTCAGTCTTAATTTTGTAGTTACATTGTTGATAGGGCATTATATAAATATACTTTTATAGTCATTGTAGGAAATGTCTTTTATAAGGAAAAATTTATTCTGCCTCTTTGAATTACACAGTTTTGTATTTACTTGGACTGCATGACAACATTCAAAAAACACTTTAACAGATAAAAATGACATTTTCTAAAGATCTAGGTTTGCTAGATGCATGGAGTCTCAACAAAGTATAAATGTGTAAATATTTCATTCTAAAATATCATACATTGACTCCTTTAAGTGTTCAGTAGTACAATAGGTAATCAATAATTGGCCTCTTGGGACTGTGTAACATTTTGGTGTTTGTGTGTTTTGAGACAGAGCAATAGATTGCCTCCGTATCTTTTAAACATTAAGGTCTCTTGTATAAGAAAAATAACCATTGTGGGTTTTTTGTGCATGGTATACTGATACGAAACAAAGAAACAAAACCCCCTGGATATTTTATCTTTAGAAGGATAGAGGAAGACATGAGAAGGGAATGGTCATTGTAAATTAGATAGATATATTGAGTGTTAGAAGATCATTTAAGTAATTGTTCTTTTGTTATTTGTACTCTTTGCAAATTTATGTAAATGCATATCCATGTATATCATAAGTATTCACGTGCATGTCTAAATTTAATTTAGTGGCATAGATCTATTTCAAGGGTATTAATCTTTCACTCATGTACTGCTTTGTGTTTTATTTTCATTTAAAAATTTGTGGAACTAGTGGCTGGGCGTGGTGGCTCATGCCTGTAATTCTAGCACTTTGGGAGGCAGAGGCAGTCAATCACCTGAGGTCAGGAGTTTGAGACCAGCCTGGCCAACATGGTGAACCCCCCGTCTCTACTAAAACTACAAATATTAGGTGGGCATGGTGGCGGGTCCCTGTAATCCCAGCTACTTGGGAGGCTGACACAGGAGAATTGCTTGAACCCTGGAGGTTGCAGTGAGCCGAGATTGCGCCATTGCACTCCAGCCTAGGCAACAAGAGCAAAACTCTATCAAAAAAAAAAATTTTTTTTTTTAATTGTGGAACTAGTGTTTTATTTCTAAGCTTGCAGATATTTCTAGAATTCCACTTACCGTTATATCTAAATGTATGGTGATTATTCATTAAATAATCAGGTCTGTAAACATTTTATTCTCTAACCTCTTTCCACATTTGTATGACTATAGAAGAACTGTGGTTGTGAATATTTTTTACTTTTTGATAGCTTTTAAAAACTCAGATATGTGATAATCAGAGATTTCAAGTTTACTTTACAATGTAAATTAGGAAAATTTTTATAAAGATTCTATCCAGTATTGATCCAAAGTATAAATTGTATGTCTTTTTAAGCAGCAGTTTGGCAATGACAATCAAATTGATACTATGTAAAAGTTTTGAAATGTTATAGCTGGCTACTGGGATTTTATCTATTCCAATTCTTGAAAATTTACCAAATATAGGTTGGCTACAAAATCATAACTGTCTGAGGTATCTGTCAATAAATCAAAGATTGCAGTGATTATAGCTTCTTGAACATGAATGTAATTCTAACACTAAAAAATTTCTATATGGAATATGTTTTGTAGTCCTAAATTGATATTTTATATCATTTTTCAATGAGCAACTAGCTGTTTACAGAGGTCTGTGCATATGTCTCTAGTTTTTCTAACTGAAATATTAATGGTTAATTATAAAAATATGAATTATATGTGGGGCTTGTCATTCTGACATTTAATACTTCAGTGTTGTGATGGTGATTATTTAAATATACTGTTTGAAATTGTAACACATGAGTTAAACTCAAAAGATTGTATATGTACATATTTGTATATTACTACATGACAAAAATTTAGAAAGAATATGATTCACATGAAAATTGTTTGGAGGGACATGACAAAGTTTTAACAGTCCTGTGTAGTGAATGGAGAATAGAAGGACGACTTCTACTTTCTGTATCTGAAAGTTTCAAAAGCTATTTCAAAATGAACATTTAAACAACAGGAAATTTTAGAGACAACCACTTTGTGCCTGTCTTCATCCTTGACATTCAGCATCCTAGGAACAGTGGGCTGTTGTATTCAGCTTCTTGTTCTCAACAGCATTATGAATGATTTTTGATTGATCTCACAAAGAGCATGTGATTTAGACATTAATGCAGCAACTACCATGAAACGGAGTATTGGATTACCTGAGGAAAGAAGCAGAAGATGGAATTTGAGGTAGGTGTCAAACAGTGAAATTTCTGTTGAGAAACAGATGAGTGAAAGGAAATAGTAACTGAAACATTCTATAAGGAGAGTACATTTTAATAGTGGTGGCAATGCTATATTTGTGGGTACTGACTAGGTCAAGATGTTGGAGGAGGTGTCTTGGGATATGTTGGAAGTTATCCTTCATTAATTTGGTATAAACTGAAAACAGATTGCTTCCTTCCTTTTAAAGTGGTTGAGTCTTTGATGGATTTAAAGTAGGCCTTTGGGGATTTATAGATCATTCAGAATTAGCGGGGGAAATTTTTAAATATTCTCTGCATCTTTCTAAAAGATGTGGTTTAAAGTTGGTGAGAAAGTGAAATGGTTGCTGGTTGAACTTGATTTTCTCTATTCTCTCTGCCAGGCTAGCCTAAAATTATCCTAATGGGTATGTTCTGGTTCCTGATTTGTATCTAAATGTTTCTGTATTGGTTACTGTTTTTCTTAGACAATCAGGATGAGTGCAAAACTTATTTGCAGCTAACCTGCAAATGGAATCATCAGGAACATCCCTTTCTTACGGAGTCCCTTAATTTACAACTTAACTGCAAACATAGGTAAGAAGGTTCTGGTGCTATTTGAGGGTGAGGTTTTGGTGAGGTTTTGCCTAAGCTCAGGAAAATCATACTGGTACAGGTGTATTTCCTGACCACCTTGGAATTATCAAATGAGTTACTCGTTAAATTATATTTTATTGAAGTGAAGGTGTAGTTTGGTTCCCAGACCAAACTGAGGGTCGGGCTGCTATTTCTCATGGTCTAATAATGAGATGCAGATGAACAGGGGAGGAAGAGTTAGAGCTCGTTACAGGAAGAAGGCCTGGAAATTGTCACCACACCAATTCAAAATTACAAAGTTTTTCAGAGCTTAAATACCTTCTAAGCTATATGTGCATGTGTAAGTGTGTATCTAAAGACATAAGCGATCTATAACTAAGGTCTGAGTCTTAGAGACCTTCCTCTGTAGCCTCAGTAAATTTATGTAATCTAAATGGGTCCAGGTGCTGAGGTGATTACCCTTATCTTGTCTCCTACTAAATTATGAAGGTTTGGGGAGTTCCTTCATACCCCCAGTAAACTTATTCGTGGAGGCCTAGAGAGTTTCTTCAGACCCCCAGTAAAACTTGTTTAATCATGCTTTAAGGTTTAAGAGAGGCCTAGGCAAAATTTGGTGGGCTTTTGTGACGTTCCAGCCTTTGGATAACGAAATGGCTCTTTGAGCTTCTAATATTTAACTTAATCATTCTGTCAGTACGGAAACAGCTGTTAATGGAGGCCTGTGGTAGCGGAACCTGGTCTGCCACAGGAGCACATGCACACACAGTACCTTTAATTAATTTGCTTATTTATGGTCAAACATGAAAATATAACTAATAAATGACCAGGCACCTAATTATTACAAATTATAAAATCGGCGATATGTGTATTTTCATAAATGTACAGTTTTCACAAAATGTTTTCACATACAGTTCTTTGATATGATAAAGGGTGAAGTTCATGGAAACCACAAAAAGGTGCTGATACTGAAAACTGTTAAAGTCATTACTGAGGTTGTAAGTTGACTTTGCTATAGGATTGATAATGGGAAGTGTTTCTAAATGTTAATATAACCTGTAATAAAGTTCAGCATGAGCGTTCACTTAACCTGCCACCTTAGCTGTTTCATTAGAGTGGTATATATCTCACTTTACAGTGTTTCTTCTTTTTCCTTGTCAGGAGATGGTAGTTCCAAGAAGGAACATTTTACCATCTTTGTTTTTAATCTCAAGAATGGTACCTACCATCAGTGAATGACCTGTTGCAGTGCTTTCATTGAAGTGTTCTTCATTCCCTCGGCAATATGATTGTAAGGGCAGTTGAGTACTAACTTGATTGGGAGAGGGGCGGTTTGGTTAGGTAGGACTTGATATATTCTGTTTTTCGTAAGTTTGATATTTTTTTTTCTGGCAGCTAGTTGACATTCAGATCTGGTTGGTTACATACTGCTATGTAATAAATTATCCTGAAACAAGGGCATAAAACAATATTGTTACGTCCATGGATTCCGTTGGTCTGACCATGCCCAGGACAGTTTAGGAATTGTATCCTCTCCAAAGTTTCATTGTAGCTTCTGTGTTTTTAGTGTAGTTACTATTTCTTTCTCATCAGATAGGCTGAGCTCTTTTTGTTATAATCATTTAAATATTTAGGCATTGTTGTCATGTATATTGTGCAGAAACGCATGTATACTGCAGGTAATAATTCTGTATGTGAACAAGTGACCTAGAGGTAAAGGAATCCGAATACAAAGACATTGTGTGGATAATGTTGGAGAGGTCCGTTTTTCACAAGACATAGGAAGGAAGGAGGCTGGGCGCTGTGGCTCCTGCCTGTAATCCCAGTGCGAGGTTGAGGTGGATGGGTTGGTCACTTGAGGTCAGGAGTTCAAGAACAGCCTGACCAACATGGTGAAACCCCGTCTCTACTAAAAATACAAAATTAGCTGGGCGTGGTAGCGTAATCCCAGCTACTTGGGGTGCTGAGGCAGGAGAATCGCTTGAACCCAGGAGGCAAAGGTTGCAGTGAGCCAAGATCACGCCATTTGCACCCCAGCCTGGGCAACAAGAGCGAAACTCCATCTCAAGAAAAACAAACGACAACAATAACAACAACAAATAAAAAAAAAAGAATGCAAGAGAGCTAACATCTGACCTCCTTTATTATTAGAATACTCCAAAAGGAATTTTGATCCACATGCTCTTTCTCCATAATAGAATGAATGTTGCATATCATTTTACAGACAAATTTTATTAGTTCTTGCCGACGATATAAACTTTGCTTCTAACCTTTTCACATTTTTCCAACTGTGTTCTCTCAGGTGATGACTGAAAAAGGGAACCTGTGCTACTATTTGTACCATCATCTTCACCAAAATCAAAAAATGCTTTTTATGACGTATGGAGACACTCTTCATGTGTGTTTCAGTGGACATTCCTTGCAGATACAAAAAACTGAGAAAGCTCACTTTTGGAAAGTGACCTAAAGAGTGTCATTGAAGTGAATTTTAAGTAGGCACGACGATTGTTTTCATGGTTGCTGTTGGATCATATCTCAGGAGCTGGAATTACAGACATTACTGGACAAAGAAATCAGGATAGTGGAACTTAAAGAGCTTCATCTCAGTGCTTTCATAAGTATGAAGTGCATATATTTATAATTTTCGCTAATCACAGGGTAAATATAAAATTGATTCATTAAAAATGTTTCATAAGAATTCAAAGGACATAGAATTTTGTGAAATGTAGAAGTTTTACTTAAGTGCCTTTTCTTTATTTCTAGCCCCGAGCCAATTTTTTAGAAACCAGTTGATACATAAGTAGTTTTGGGGGGATGATATATTACACATTTTTGTGTAGTAAACATGTACATGTATGTGTGTGGATGTGTATCTGATTAGTTTGTTGGAGTGATTCCTATGGTTTGGAACTGCTGGGGCCATGTTTAGGCAAAAATCTACATTTTTGAGTAAACTCCCCGTGACTAGAGCAAATTTCCCCCGTATTTGAGAATTCTTCATTTACTAAAGCTGTACAAACATCAGATAATATTTGTAAGGATCGATAATGTAATTTATAATGAAATTGCTTTCTGAGCTATTAATGTTAACTGTATCATCTTAATATTGCCTTAAAACTCATTTGTGCTATTCCATTTTCCTCTGTTCCTTTTATTTTCACTTCCTTTCTAATGTTAGTCTCCTCGTACTGATTTCTGAAGAGTTCATTTGTGATTATAGATGTTAACATTTTGTCTAGAATAGCAAATATGTTGTTGCTCATTCATTTTACTATGGTGTTTTATTTTTTGGTTATATAGAAGTTGTATATTGAAATATAATCTTGTTCTGTTTTATGACTGGAGTTTTGTGTTTTTTTTAAACATTTACATTAATATCATTTATTTGTATTGCCTTCTATTTCAGCAGTTATTTTGTCATTTCTTTTTCCATTAACCATCATTCTGGTGTTAATGAATGCATTACATATTTAGTTATCTCTTAAATTCTACCAGAAAGAAAATTTCCAGGTAAAATTGACTACATTTCTGTTAACTTGCCTTACCATCTTATTGACACTTTAATAATCACTAATGATTTATACTGTCTTATCTATTCCATTGAGTTCTATCTCATTTCTCTTCTTTTTCAGAATATTCCCTGTCTATACTTGCATTTTTTTCTACTAATTGACACAATTATTTTTGCAAGTTGGAAAAAAATGCAGTATTAATTTCATTTGCAACAAACTTAATAGATTAATTAGAGAATACATATCTTTAAAATTGAGTCTTCTATCCAACTGCAAGGTAGGTCTTTGTATTTTTAATGGAATAATAATTTGGGGATATTGCTAGTGCAGTTTTTAAAAGTATTTTTTAATACTAGGCATTTTTTAGTTATTTGTTAATTTAGTGATTTGAATTAGTCATTCAACTTATCTAATTGATAGGTGAAAACTTTTTGTATGCCTTTTCTAGTAGTCTTTACTGAATTTCTAAAATTATGACTTTCTTGAACAATTTGTCATTTTAATTATCTTGATAAAGTACATTCGTAAGTACTTCTAGGATATATGGAAGTAGGAAGTATACTTGGCAATTGGACTGTTAATTGCAGTCCCCTTAGGTCATGGTTGTTTTTTTTCTTACTGGCATTTCAGTAGTCTTTTAGAAGATGTTTTACCAAATTTGGTGACAGGTTTAATAAAATTTCTTTTTGTATAGTTGAAAAACCTGTCCTTATAATTATTAAGGTTAAAATTAACGTATTCCAAAATTGAACATTATTCCATCCCATGAATGAAGTAAATTATATTTTAGTATGTGCTCCTTGATTGTAGTTCTTATCATTTCATTTGGAATTTCTGAAATGATTCCTCAACAGCTTTTTACTTGTTCTGTTGTCAGAGGTTTTCAATGTTATACTGAGTCTTTGAAACCATTTTGAGTATTTCTGGCACAGGCTAGAAACAAGTAATGTTTTTCTTTAATTACGTAGAAATGTTGGCTTAAAAAGGTGTTGAAATAATAGTGTGTTTTTTTTTTTTTTTTTTAAAAAGGTTATTTACCTTTTGTCCAAAATCAACTCAGCATTTATGCGAACTTGTGTTTTTTGGGGCCCTTTATTCTATTTCCTTGTTCTTTGTGTTTGTCTTCATGCCAGTATCACGCTGTTTTGATTATTGTAGCTTTGCCGTTAACATTTTGAAACTGGGAACTGTGACTCTTAACAGCTTTGTTCTTTTTCAGGTTTGTTTTGCTCATTTCAGTCCTTTGAAACGCTGTATGAGTTTTAGGATTTTGTTTTTAATTTTTGCCAAAAATATCATGGGAAGTTTACTGGGGATTAAATCTGTACATTACTATGAGTAATATTGACATGAACAATACTAACTCTTCCAGTCCATGAACATGGGATGTCTTTTTATTTATGTTGTTTCTTTCTTTCAGAAATGATTTGTAAATTTCGTTGTACAGAAAATTTTCTTTGATCTTACTGGTTAAGTTGCTAAGTATTGTATTTTTAAAATGCTATTGCAAGTGGAATTGTTCTTTGAATTTCCTTTGTGAATTATTCATTACTAGTTTTGCTTGCTGAATTTGTTGCCTGGTATTTTGTGGAATTTATTAGTTCTAAGATTTTTTTCATACTCCTAAGGGAAATTTTCAGCCTGTAAATTTTTTTTTTTTGAGACATAGTCTCACTGTTGCCCAGACTGGAGTGCAATGGCGCTATCTCCCAGGTTCGAACAATTCTTCTGCCTCAGCCTTCCGAGTAGCTGGGATTACAGGTGACTGCCACCATGCCTGGCTAATTTTTGTATTTTTAGAAGAGATGGGGTTTCACTGTGTTGGCCAGGCTGGTCTTGAACTCCTGAGCTCAAGTGATTCTCCTCCCTTGGCCTCCGAAAGTGCTGCTATTACAGGCGTGAGTCCCCATGCCCGACCAGCCTATGAAGTTTTAGTGGATGCCAAAAGAGTTACTTTTACTTCTTTTCCGACTTGGGTGTCATTTCTTTCTTTTTGTTACTTGATTGCTTTGGCAAGGATTTGTAATACCGTGTTGAAAAGAAGTGGCGAAAGCAGGCATCCTTGCTTTGTAACTGATACCAGAGGAAATCCTTTTAGTATTTAACCATTGAGATTAATGTTGTTTTGAGTTTCATTTATAGCTTTTACTGTGGTTATGTGATTTCATTCTATTCCTAATTTGTTGAATGTTGAATTTTTTATTCCTTCTTTGTCTTGCTTTGGTAAGATGGTAATGCTGGCCCCATAAAATGTGTTGGGGAGTGTTTCCTCCTTGAATTTCTTAGAAAAGTTTGAAAGCACTTGTTATTTAAGTATTTCTTTGATGGAAGATTTTTCATTAATAATTCAGTACTGTTAATAGTTTCATATGTGTAGTTTTGATTTGGTAGCCTTTAGTTTCCTAGGTTTCTAGGAATTTGTACATTTCATCTAGGTTATCTAATTTGTTAACATTCACTTGCTTGTAGTACTCTTACAAAATCTCTTAGTTCTGTAGACTTTGCATTATGTTTCTGATGGTAGCAACTTGAGTCTTCCCTCTTTTTTCTGGTCCACTTAGCTAAAGGTTTGTCAGTTTTCTTGATTTTTGCTTATGAAGAACCAAGTGGTTATTTTGTGTTCATTTTCTGTTTTATTCATCTCTGTATCATTCTTTATGTCCTTCCTTTTCCTCTTTGTGTTTAGTTTGCTTTTATAGTTCTTTAATTTGTACAGTTTGTTGATTTGAAATTTTTTATGTTACGTTAATAGGTGTAAGATTCATAAAACGTTTTATTTTCATTTTCATTCATTCCCACATATTTTCTAATGTTCCTTTTAACCTCTTTGTTGTACTAGTTGTTTGTGTTTTTTTATGGCCACAAATTTGTGACTTTTCCAAGGCTTTCCTTCTGTTAATTGATTTCTAAATTCATTGTCTTGCTGTGGTCAGAGAAGAGGCTTTTTCTGTCTGCCTTTTCAAAATTTATTGAGACTGAATTTGTGACTTAACTACATTTGTTGTGAAAAATGTCTCATGCACTTAAAGGGGAATGTGCATTTTGTTGTTCAGAGATTGTTGTGTGCATATCTGTTAAATATAATTGATTTATTGTGATTCTTCAGTTTTCTTTTTTGCGGGGGGAGGTGTTGGGGGGTGAGACAAAGTCTGGCTCTATTCCCTAGGCTGGAGTGCAGTCGTGTGATCTTGGCTCAGTGCAACCTCTGCCTCCCAGGTTCAAAGGATTCTCCTGCCTCAGCTTCAAGAGTAGCTAGGATTACAGGCACGTGCCACGACCACCGGTTAATTTTTGTGTTTTTAGTAGAGATAGGGTTTTGCCATGTTGGCCAGGCTGGTCTCAAACTCCTGACCTTGTGATCCACCTTCCGTGGCCTCCCAAAGTGCTGAGATTACAGGCGTGAGCCACCTCACCTGGCTCACACCTCTGTTTTCTTACTTGTTTCTGGTTATTCTACCCATCATTGAGAGTAGGTTCTTGGAAGTCTACATCTCTTAGTGAGGAAATGTCTATTTCTCCCTTCTTTTATGTCAATTTTTGTTTCATATATTTTGGTGGTTTATTAGGATCATAAATGTTGATCATCTTTATCTTGTAATTTTGATTAATGTATGATGTACATTTTTGTTTGTTGTAATATATTGGATTAACAGTCTGTTTTGTCTGACTTTAGCAGTCTACAAAATATCTGCTTCTCTAACACCTTCACTCCTACCCCTTTCAGTTGATGTTATAAAAATATATCTTTAACATATTGTGGATCAAAAAATATTTTTTGAAATTCATTTTTTTGTTAAATTGTTTAGAAGATAAATTGTAAAGTTATAATCAAAGTTACAATAATATTTACTGGCTTTTAGCCTAATGTGTGGTTTTATAATTTATCAAGTTTAAGTCATGTAGAATCTAAAAAAGGCAAGAGGCTGGACATTGTAGCTCACGCCTGTAATACCTGGCACTTTGGGAGGCTAAGGGAGGAGGATTGCTAGAGACCAGGAATTTGAGACCAGCCTGTGCAACATAGCAAGAGGCTGTCTCTACAAAACAAATTTTAACAACAACAAATAGCTGGGTGTGGTGGCATATGCCTGTAGTCCCAGATACTCAGGAAGCTGAGGTGCAAGGGTCTCTTGATCCCTGGAGGTTGAGTCTACAATGAACCATGGTGATGCCACTGCATTTCAGCCTGTGCAACAGAATCAGAGCCTGTTTCTTAATGAAAAGCAAGTGGAGGGACAACACACCATTGTTAACCTCTCATAATTGCTCAAATACTTACCTTTAACCACGTCTTTATTTCTTCATAGGGCTTCCATTTACTGTTTATTTCAACCTTCAGAAGTCTTTTCAGTGTTTTTGTTTGGTGGGGGAGCAGACCTAATGTTAACAAACTCCTGTTGTTTGTACATCTGGGAATGTATCAATTTCTCCCTTTTTAAAAAAAATTAACAGTTTTGTTGGATATTAGATTCTTAGTTGAATGGTTTTTTTTGTTTGTTTTTTTTGTTTTTTTTTTTTTTAGCACATTGAATGTGTCCACTACCTTCTGGCCTCGTGAGAAATTAACTGATAATCCTTGTTATATGATGCCAGTTTTCTATTGTTGCTTTTCAGAATTATTTCTCTTTTGCTCTTCATAGTTGAAAGATAATATGTCTCATTGTGGGTCTCTGAGTTAATCTTGCTTGGAGTTTGTTGAGGTTCTTACATGTTAATATCCATGTCTTTCATCAGATTTGAGAAGGTTGCGTCTAGAATTGTTTCAGATATTCTTTCTATTGCATGCTTTCTTTTTTCTGGAAATCCTGCAGTGTGTGTATTGGTTAGTTTGAGTGGTAGACCGGAAGTTGTTTAGACTCTGTGTACCTTTCTTCAATATTTTTTCTTTTTGTTCCTCAGAACTGATAAAATTCTGAAGTTTGCTGATCCTTTTTGTTGCCTGCTGAGATAATGCATTTGAATCTCTCTAGAAAATTTTTCATTTCAGTTAATTGAACGTTTCATGTTCCAGAATTTCATTTTGGGTTCCTTTGTGAAATTTTTTTTGTCTCATGATTCCATTTTGCTCGTGCATCATTTTCTTAACCTTCTCCATCAGTTTCTTTAGTTCTTTGAGCAACTTTAAGATAGTTGTTTTAAAAGCTGCTTACCTGTCTGAACATCTTTGAGATTAGAAGTGGTAAACTGATGAGAGCACAGCCTCTCGGTGTTTGTGTATCAGAGTGGTGTGTTTTGTTTTTTGTTTATTCCTACCCTCATTCCTTCTGCAAGCTGTATGTAAGTTGTTCCAGAAATGTGCACAGCTACCTTGCGTGGGGCTGTAGGAGTTAGGGGTACTTTGTACTTTGCTAAGAGTTGATGTTGAGTGAAATTAACCTGAATAAACCTGAATTTAGAGGTTAATAGAATCCTCCAGAGTTCCATACCAGTTATATCATACCGATTATTCTGGTGTATTTGTCATCTCAGGGGGAGAAAGAGTTCCGGTGCATCTTGCTCTACCATGCTCCCAGAACCCTCAGCTCACCAGTTTTTTTTGTTTGGATACAATTTCTCATTCTGTCCCCAGGCTCTAGTGCAGTGGCCCTGTCATAGCTCACTGCAGCCTCGACTTTTTGGGCCCAAGGGACCCTCCTGCCTCAGCCTTCTGAGTAGCTGGGACTACAGATATGCCTGGATAATTTTTCTTTTTGAAGAGATGGGGTCTCACTATAGCCTAGGCTCATCTTGGACTCCTGGACTCAAGCAGTCCCCCAGTCTCAGCCTCACAAAGTCCTGGGATTCTAGGCGTGAGCCACTCTGCCCAGCTTATTTTACAGTAGTCAAATGAATCTGCCCACTTTCTGATTATCAATAAAAGTTGTGTTCTATAATTTTGTTACTTTTCAATTGTGATGGATTATACATGACATAAATTTTGCCGTATTAACCAGATTTAATTGTACTACTCGTTAGCATTAAATGCACTCACAGTGTTGTGTAACTATCATCATTTTCAAAACTTTTGTCATCTTAATTGGAAACTGTATACCTGTTACTCGAATCCCTAGTCCCTTGTCTCCCCAATCATGTTTTCTGCATTTGATTTTGCCTCTTGTAGGTATTTCATATAAGTTGAATCACATAGTATGTGTTTTTTGATTCCTGGCATATTTCATCTAATGCTTTCAAGTTTCATGTTAATACATGAGAACTTCATTTCTTATTATGACTGAGTAAATCCATTTTGTGTATGTATATGTGTGTGTATATATGTGTATGTATGAGTATATGTGTGTGTATACACATATATAACACCACATTTTTTATCCATCTGCTAATGGACACAATTTTAAATCTATTCCTCTGCTAATGGCCATTTTATATGCCCGTGCTCACCAAAACATTCACAGTGTCCATTGAGAGATGAATACATGTAAAAATATGTCCATTAATATTTGAGCATTCCCATACAAATATCTGGGTGCATGTCTTCATATCTGAATATATATATAGCGGAATGAAATTGCTGAGTTATTTGGTAATTTCAGGAACTTGCTTTTTGAGGAAATATTTGTTACTTATTATGAGAAATTGAAGTTACCAAAAATGAGAACTGAGTAATGGACCTTCTGTTATCTAGCAACTAGAATTAATAACTATCAGCATTTTTCCCTATTTTGAAAATTACAGTTACCATGGTGATTTAATCCTGAATAGGTTTATATTTTTATGTATCAATTTTCAAAATAATTGTAATATCTTATCTCTACCTAGTAAAATTTACTAAAATCCCTATGTGCCTTCTAAAAACACAAAGAAAACAATCTTCATTTAAATTTCTCAAGGTTGTGCATGGTGTCTCAAGCCTGCAATCATAGCATTTTTGGAGGCCAAGGCATTTTGCTTGAGCCCAGGAGTTCCAGATGAGCATAGGCAACTAGTGAAACCTGTCTTCACAGAGAAAAGAAAAAAAATTAGGTGTGGTGGCATGCACTTGTGAACCCAATTATTTCAGAAGCTGAAGCAGGAGGATCACTTAAGCATTGAGCTACAATCACAACACTGAACTTGAACTCCAGGCTGGGTATTCTAGTGGATTTCTTATTTCTTATTTGTTGGTTTTTTTGGGGGGCGGGGGGATTGATTCTACGCTTTATTTTTAGTATTCTGAATGAATTGGTGAGCTACTGTGGTCCAAAATATATATTTTGTATACACCATATGTAGTCTGAATTCTTGTATGACAGAGTACAGTCCGTATTTGTAAGGGGTGCTTGGAAAGGTATGTTAGGTATATTACCTTACATATGTAGATCTTCACGAGTAATAGTTGGCAAGATCTATAAACTTGTTACATATTTCTGTATTTGTCGTATCAGAGACCTTTTTAGTCTTTGATGTTATTTTTCCCATTAATTTGATGTCCTGGCCTGGTCATGCTTTCAGTTTTTCATGAGATCATGCTAACGAGATTTCTTAAAAGTTCTGCAAATATAATCTGATAACATACTTTGATTTTTTGAAAAAAAGCCATCTCTTACCCAGTAAATATAAAGTAATTACCCAGTAAATATAAAGTTTTCTTTTGTAATTTCTTCTCAATGTATTTTATATTAAGGTGTGGAGATACCAATCCTTTTAAGCATGATCATCATGCTCTCTGGTAAAAATTACATTGCACACATGGTAGGGTGCCACCCCTGTGGTCATGTTTAATATTTTCTTCTCAATGTTCCAGTGTTTTTTCCAAAAAATATTAAACATTGAGATGAAAGGGAAGGTTATCAGAGTATCCCACTTTAGTGATTATAGTGCTCAGATACTCGCTCCATACCTGTTAGAACACATTGCCAATGTCGGCTTAAACTATATTTTTATGTATTGTTTGTCTGCTTTGTATTAAAGACAAAAGCTCATTATCAATTAGTTGTATGTTTTAAAGAGTTGACCACAACTTTCATCATGAGACTTATCTAAAGAGGAATGCATGATGTGTTAGTACCAAGGAGTAGAGATACAATGAATGTATTTATTTTCATGTTTCTTAGGGAATGCACTAGCAATTGAAGGTAAAATAGATACAAATCAAGTAAACCAGTATGTTTTTAGTCATTATGTCACTTTGAACAACAATTTGTTTAATCATTTTGCGATAGCTGGTTGCTTCAAACTGCCTTATTTTTAGTGTTCACTATATTTATTTATGGGAGTGTATACATATTCCAGGGTGTTCTAGTTCCTCAGGGAAAATCTGGATGGTATAGAAGAATTTTGTTCTTTATTATGAGTCAATTTATAATTTCACCTTTTTTAAAAAAAAGGCATTTTTCCTACGGTCAGACATTTTGATTGTCACTTTTGTTGTGAGAAAAAAAATTGTGAAGACGTTGTAAAGATTGGTAATGAGGAAGGTGACTTGACTTGGTATCACAGACTTACAGAATCTTGTAAGTGTTGAGAGTTATGTTAATGGCACATTTGTAAGCAAAGTAATGTCATGGAATAGAAGGACCTGTAAGTTGACATGAGAAACAGAAAGTGTATTAAAGTTATCTGCAATCATGGGGGTAGATTGTTAGCCAAATGAATAAGAAATTAGATTCATCTCTCATGGTATGTAGCATGAAGAATTTAAAATGAATCAGAGGTTTAAATTAAAAACTGCAGAAATTATACAGTTTCAGAAAACAAATGAATGTCTCTCCAATTTTGAGGAAATTATTGATGATACACATTGTAGAAGCAACAAGAAACACAAAGATTGATAGTAAAAATGAAATGACAAAGTTGAAAAAGTTAGTTGTGACATCACATAAGAAGAGTGAAACTTTTGGTGCATGTAAAATACAATATAATTGGGGAAAAATACCAGCTCGAAGGAAAAGTGACTTGAGCACATAGTTCACTAAAAAAATACAAAGTGCTATTAACCATATAAAAGGCTTCTTGGATTTGCTCATAATAAGGATAATGACAATTGAAAATACAGCTAAGATACAATTAGTTTCTCTACTATCAGATTAGCAAAAGTCCAAAGTTTGACAACTTTTTTTTTTGGCAACATGTTGGGAATTACGGAAAATCATACGTTGCTGCTAGTGATGTAAAATGTAAAGCATATGGGTAGGAATTTAATATTTTGTAAATTTATATCATCTGTGGCAAAAAAGTGGTTCATCTTCTGGTAATACGTAGCAGTAAGAATGATTGATGGATGTTTGTATACCACTATGTGATAATGTCTTGGATATAATGTAGAAATAGGGGAGATGTAGGCTACAGAAAGTAAAAATGGTAATATGGTGCTTAGGGTGCTTTCATCATCATAATAGATAACCATGTTTGTTAATGGTGTCCTGGGTAGTAACTGAAATTGTACTGGGCTTTCAACAGAATTTTGTCAAAATGGGATGCTGCATGAGCTAATGAGTTGTGGAATAAATAGGTTTTTATTGTGGAATAATAAGTAAAACAAAGAAGGGGGATTTGCAGTATCTTAGGAAGAAGAACAGACATTCCGGATAAAGTTCCTTTAATACAAAGATAGCATTTTTAAATACTTGGAGTAGTGAGTGAAGAAGCTTTCTCTATGAGAGCAGGGTCAGTTCCCAAATAAATCCCAGCCTCCTCGAAGGTTGCAAATTTGTCGAAGGTTGCAAACTCCTCAGGAGGAGGCCAGGCATGGTGCCTCATACCTGTAATCCCAGCACTTTGGGAGGCAGAGGCGGGAGGATCACCTGAGGTCAGCAGGTCAAGATGAGCCTGGCCAACATGGTGAAACCCCATCTCTATCAAAAATATAAAATTTAGCTGGGTGTGGTGATGCGAACCTGTAATCTTAGCTACTTGGGAGGCTTGAAGGAGGAGAATCACTTGAACCCAGGAGGCAGAGGTTGGAGCGAGACAAGATCGTGCCGCTGCACTCCAGCCTGGGTGATAAAACGAGACTCCTTCTGAAAAAAAAACAAAGGAAACCTGAGATTCTGCTTAACAGTTATAAAGTCAGAAGGTATGAAGATTATTTGAGGTTAGGCCTGTGGACGGGCTGATTGGATCTTCAGTAGTATGAGAAAGTTTAGTTAAGCCAAGGCACTATGTAAAACTCCAAGCTGTATGGAGCTCTGCCTGGCCAGCTGGTTGGCACTTGGGTAATGGGGAATGATAAATGGTTAATTGCTTCACTGAATGACTGGATTAATAGTAGGATGAATGGATAAATTAACAGATGGGAATGGGTATATAAATGGGTATAGGATCAGGAATAATAATGGAATCACAAGTAGATGATGTGCAAATGGGACTGTATGTGTGGATTGATGGATGGATGGATCCTGAATGCATTTTTGATGAAATTAAGAAACAAGAATAAATATATGAAGTATGGTATACATGTAAGTATGTTTGTGTGTGTGTGTGTATATAGATTGATGCAAGAGTGGAAGGGGAGTAAGGATAAAAACTTTGGACAGCTATATTGACAACGCAAAATAAACTGAAGGTGGATGTATGAATGTATGAATTTGATGGGATATGTGCCTGAAAGAATGTATGGATAGGTCAGTTTAGGAAAGGATAATGACTACTAAATCTCAGTAATGATTGTAATCATGTAATTCTCACAGTAACTGTTCAACAGTGACTGTTAAGGATGCTGCATGCTCATGGCAGTAACTCATGGGCCGACGTCACTAAGACTAATGCTTCTTACTGCTTTTATGACAGCGTAAGGTTTTATTTTTCACTGTGGCTTTGGTAGAGTTATGGAAAATCATCTGTTGTCTCTTAAATACGTAATGATAAGTTGGGTAAAGGAATTGGGTATGGCTAAAAAGGAATTGGGTATGGTTCATGGCTTTCCAAAACTTCAGGAGATTTAGGAGCTGTATTTTATGCTTTCTCAAGGAAAGGATGAAAAGGACACATTAGGCCGGGCGCGGTGGCTCAAGCCTGTAATCCCAGCACTTTGGGAGGCCGAGACGGGCGGATCACGAGGTCAGGAGATCGAGACCATCCTGGCTAACACGGTGAAACCCCGTCTCTACTAAAAAATACAAAAAACTAGCCGGGCGAGGTGGCGGGCGCCTGTAGTCCCAGCTACTCCCGAGGCTGAGGCAGGAGAATGGCGGGAACCCGGGAGGCGGAGCTTGCAGTGAGCTGAGATCCAGCCACTGTACTCCAGCCCGGGCAACAGAGCTAGACTCCGTCTCAAAAAAAAAAAAAAAAAAAAAAAAAAAAAAAAAAAAGGACACATTAAACACTGATAATGCTTACTGTAGGATACTTTTCTGGTCTCACAAACTAGGTGTACTTTCTACTTAAATGAAAACTTTATCCCCTTCACAGGGGGAACCAACAAAAACCTCATCCGGGTAAAAATGCAGCGTCTCCGTGATGCTGTCTCCCTATCATGAGGTAATTCGCAGTAATCTGTACCTCATGTCTCAGTGTACCTACTATTGGCCCAGAGGTAGGTGAAACTTAAAAGATAATTGTATCTTGGCTAGGCGCAATGGCTCATGCCTGTAATCCCAGCACTTTGGGAGGCCGAGGCTGGTAGATCACGAGGTCAGGAGTTCAAGACCAGCGTGGCCAACATGGTGAAACCCGTCTCTACTAAAAATACAAAAAACAGCCGGATGTGGTGGTGTGTGACTGTAATCCCAGCTACCCAGGAAGCTGAGGCAGGAGAATCGTTTGAACCCAGGAGCCAGAGGTTGCAGTAAGCTGAGATTGTGTGCCATTACACTTCAGCCTGGGCAATATAGTGAGACTCCATCTCAAAAAAAAAAAAAAAGATAATTGAATCTCATTTCCCTTCGTACAATGTACAATGAGCAGGGTCAGGGAAACCATAATACAACTCCAAACTCTAAGATGTCAAATGTGAGAGTAATCACTTTTCCATAGAAATGTTGAAATCCCTCTGGAAATACATTGTGAAGGCTCCCTATACTGGGCTAGAGAGTGTTTTATTAGGTCCTGGAAGATGCTCACGTTTTCCTTGTTTTCCCTGGCTATAGCTTTTACCTCTGGCACACTTTCCCAATCCCCTTATCCTACTTAATTATTTTTAAGATAGGCATTGTGGAAGATGTTCGACTGTTCATAGAGATGATTATTTTAAGTCTTAAAACAATCAGGGGCTTTTCGTTTCTTTGGAAGTAAAAGTGACCCATTAAAAATGTAAAATGTGTTATGTGCTTCCTGGGCACAGGAGTTTCATGGCCTATATGTGATTCTACCTTATATCTTACCCATGGTGATTGTAGAACCATGTGTTGATGTGTAATTTCCAGAAGAGGTGAATGCCCTTAGAACAGTGATCTATCATATGGAGCAAAGCTTCCTGGAGAGCCATCATAACAGACCCACAGGAATATTTTCATTAGTGAGAAGTAAATGTGTTAAACCAGTAAGATTTTGAAGTGGCCACAACTTCAATCTGAGTACAGAGGGAAAATCACACACAATAATTCAGTGATTGGTGGATAGGTGCGTTCAAGGAGGCAGGGTTGGATTGGTGGTTTCAAGCCTGGTTGTAGTAGTAGATAGGCAGACATGTGAATTGATGGAAGGATGCAAGACTGGTTAGTGAAATTTTCTTTGTATTATATGGTTATGTGGATTTAATAACTAGTCATTGAAATTATGTGTGATTGGATATTTAAAGCCCTGAAAGATGAATACAATAATCTTCTAATATAATTTGAGATATAATAGCAGATGGATGCATGCAAAATTGGGTATATTGAATAATGTAAGAAATGGATGGAAAGTAGAATATGAGCAGATGACTGGATGCAAGGATGGAGAGTGCAAGTTTTAAAAACCTGTTGGGGCTGGGCGCGGTGGCTCACGCCTGTTATCCCAGCACTCTGGGAGGCTGAGGCGGGCAGATCACGAGGTCAGGAGATCGAGACCATCCTGGCAAACATGGTGAAACCCTGTCTCTACTAAAAATACAAAATTAGCTGGGCATGGTGGCGGGCGCCTGTAGTCCCAGCTTCTAGGGAGGCTGAGGCAGGAGAATGGCGTGAACCCGGGAGGCAGTGGAGCTTGCAGTGAGCAGAGATTGCGCCACTGTACTCCGGCCTGGGCGACAGAGCAAGACTCTGTCTCAAAAACAAAAAACAATAACCTGTTGGGTGTATGTATGGTTCTATGCACAGTGGAATTATTTAGTGAAGGAGCAGATGGTTATATGCCTAGGTGTTAGCATTGGAATGGATCAAAAATGGAATGCTATATGCATGGATCTTTAGATTGATGAATACAAGTACGGCTATCTAAAATCTTGAATAAATAATAGGGATCTGGGTACGGATACATTGGTTGCATGGGTGATAGTTGCATGTTTGATGGCTTTAGAGTGGCTTAATGGACAGTGGGTTGATTCACAAGGTGATGGTACAGGAATTTGATGACTATGAGAATGGGCTGATGGAATACTAAAGTCATGTAAAGTTGATGGGAAAGATGGACGTTTGAAAGACTGGTATATTTTCATGGACAAATTCATTATGAAATTATGGAAGTTTTGTTTTTGCATTCTCAACATGTGTTAGTAAATAAGCAAAAACAAACTAACCACAGTGGGTTCACAAATTAGTTTAATCAAAATGATCTTTCAATGTTTTAATAATTTGCGGACTTTAGGAGGTTGAGGAATGAGAGAACTTCACCTTCTGTATATTAACCGCTCATGTGTCACAATTTTCCCATATTTTTCACAGTTATAGCTGAGGTGGTACCAGTTTAAGAAGTGAGAACTTCTTCATTGACTGATACTTGCATATCAATCCAAATCATTGTGCTTGTTTACTATTTTTGTAGACGTCATTCTTCAAAAGTGCTGGTAAGAATCAGAAACCCGGGTGTACTGTTTATATTTGACCAATTTGATACTGAATCTCATTTGTGATATTTTACAATCCAAAACCATACGTGAATTCTATAAAAGACAAGATTGTGAATTTGTGGAGTGATTATCAGTTAGGTGAAATGAAAGAGATAAAAGGGCTCCCTAAATTGTGACACAGTCTTGACAAGTAGTCTAGGCAGGTTTTGATTTACCACTCTTACCTACTCTCACCATAGTATGTGATGTTATCTGGACTGAGACTATAACTTTTTTTCTGTATACTCAGTAAATTTTATATTATTTCAGTAAATTTTAATGAATGCTTTGGAATAAATTCATCAGCTAGAGGGAGGTAAGAAGGAAGTCTGGCAGCCTGTGAAAATAAAGAAAATGGATAGGATATTAAAAGTCATCAGAGAGCAAAGTCATTAGGAATTAGAATTTACTGTAAATAGTATGGGTTATAATGAGAGCAGCAGGTTCAATTTTAGTTCCAATTGCATGATTTAGGATATCATCAGTAAGTAGGTAAGGTGAGCAGATAGGAGATGAGGAATATTTCAACACTGAAGTCGTAAAAGTAGGGTCTTAACACCCTTTCATTTGATGAGTGAATGAAAAAAATCTTCAAATATTTTCCAACATTCCTGTTGTTTTTTTTTCCCCACAAGCATCTTTCATAGTCAAGGAGGACAAAGACATCTTTCCTGCAGGTAAAATCATTAAGGACTATATTGTGATTTTGAAGCTGTTCTATTTGTTATGTTGATGATACATTAGATTCTTATTGGAGTTATTTGAAATTTCTTTTCTCATCCTATTTTGTGGTTATGTGATTATTTTGAGTTGATATTTTAATCAAGGACTTTATAGTTAATGCTTGTTAATAACCAACATTTAAGCAAATCAGGCATTTTATTGATTTTAGTACCACTAGAAGTTGCACAAGAAGCATACAGGGTAGCAAGGAGAATTGATGGGTGGATACTGGGTTTTAGTTTGTGGAAAGATCTTAATGGAATACTATGGAATACACAGACTATCTTATTAATAGCTCCTTATATTGTGTCTTTTAAGAAAATTCTTAACCCCTGAACTGGTGTATAAGTTAGAATGAAGAAACTATGCAGGAAATGCTGGTTCAAAGAATAAATAGGTGGTTGGTTGGCATGAAATAATTTGGAATAGGAGATAGGTATTCAGATCACAGAAAAAAAATGTGTAGAGAAAGGAAGGAAAATGGCAGCTTTATCATTTGCATACAGTACGTACACCTGGTTTTTGTAGGTTTTGGGTTATTCCACATCAGATTGTAGGAGTTTGGTTTTACGGAGTGTTACTTGACTTGAAGATGATATATTTCTGTCACCAGGCATGGCTGTGTCAACCTGTTGTTTATTTCCATTTGCAGTCTCTGCTTCTGTACTCTCAGGTGGTGACCATGTGGACAATGGGATTATAGCCAAATGGTGGTTTCATCTACAGCATCACCAAAATGCTGCTGTTACTGCTTCTTTCTGGGATCTTCTTGCATCTTTGCTTCTCAAGGGGCACAGCTTTTATAGAAGTATGTCCAGGAATAGAAGTGACCTGCTTTTTGGCAAGTAATTGCCTGGAATGTTTTTATGTACTTCTCTGCACGCTCAATACATTTCATGCTTCCCTCTATTTTTGTGTATTAACTCATTGTATTTCTTAAATTTATATTTTACTTTTTGAATGGAAGTGAGATTTGTGTATGGTAAATATAATTAATTCAACCCCATGGACACGCTAGTCACTCTCCAGATTATGGCAAATCTTTCTCAGAAGCAGAGGGCCTTGGTGTGCCAGTGATTTTTTTTTCCCCCATGTGTAAGATACTTTTTTTCCTCATTTGAATCAGGAGCCCACAGTTTTTGGACAAGTCTCAAATGAAATCTTAAGCATTTGTGTTGTCTGGACTAGACCTTCTGTAGTATCCTTTTTGTTAGACCTAGTATATTTCATTCCAGATCAGGATCTGAGAGTGACTATAATTCACCTCTTTCCAAGTACACAGACTTGGATGACATGACAACTGAGTGTGTAAGGGAGAGCGAGACCCTTGCACTGCCATTTTGAGCCGTTGTGATTTCATCTTGTAGAACATGTTGTATAATCATTTTCTTGGCATCACTAGTGTTCTTTGGGGCTGGAATAAAAATCTTACGTGTACCAGAGAGATTTCCCCTTTATCCACATTACCTTGTTTTTCCTTTGTTTTCTGTTTAACTTAAGTGGGCTTAATATAAAATAGTGTTTACTTGGTGTTTTAATTGTCTGCTTCTATAACATAAGCTGCACTGTCCACTGGGGAACTGCTTACCATATTGCCC
Organism: Colobus angolensis palliatus; assembly: GCF_000951035.1. Lineage (NCBI taxonomy): Eukaryota > Metazoa > Chordata > Mammalia > Primates > Cercopithecidae > Colobus > Colobus angolensis. The sequence goes on from NW_012115278.1 coordinate 737,221, forward strand.
AACCTGTCTAGATAGGTTTATACAGGGAAGGCATTCGGTAATATTAACTCTCTAGACCAGGGTTAGCAATAACAAACAATTGCTGGAATTTTAAGACTATATTTATCAATCCCTTTGATGGCAGTTAATCCTATGAACACAAGATTTAATGGTTTGAAAATCTTATGAATGTGTACAGCCATTAGTGTCTCCTTTCATACTATATTATTTTATTCATTGGCAGCTAGATTTTGAGGTAGAACTTGTGTTCTCTTTTGCAATACTCATTTATTTTACCTGGACAGAAGATGCTCTTGTACTTCCAAAGTTAAATTTATCTCATACTATTTCTTGTGTTAATATTTTCCAAGTTCAGGATGCGTTCTGGATATAAGAAGATGAGTGTCCTAATCACACACCTTTACCTTATATGAAACATGATACAGAGTTTTGTAGTCTGTATAACAATATACAGAGGTCAGCAAAATTTGTAAAAGAGCAGACTGTATAGGCCATACTGTTGTAACTACTCAGCATTGCCATTATATGTGAAATCAGCTATAACCGATTCATAAACAAACAAATATGGCCGTGTTCTAGTAAAACTTACTAACAAAAACGTGTTGGGCCAGATTTGGACCACAGGCTGTAGTTTTCTGACCTCTGGCTTACAGCAGAAGTTTATTTTGATACATAGAAAGCAGAAGTGAGAAAATGTATTCCATCCCATGTCATTTTTCTGAATCCTCAACATAGGAAGTTAAAGTAAAACATGGGGCAGAATCTGCTTTAAGCCTTTGAATTCTTGGCTCTTAAAACCAGTTGAGGGTTGTGTGTTTTTATTCTTTTGTATCTCCTTTTCACTTAGGCTTGGCACCTAGTTCATTGAAACAGAGCCAACAAGAAGGAGTGAGTCAGTCAGTGATAAGAAGCAACCTGTGGCCATTTATCTACTATCTTCCATTCCTACTTCCTAGGCTTGATAAGTAGTATTTGTAGTATAGTTGTCAGTAACTTTTTGAGCTTATATAAGTTTATGTGGAATTCATTTACAAATGTGTGATTATTATGATAGATGTTATTTTGTAAATTTCAAGGTTCTTTAATGTGGCATGGACATGTTTCCAAATCAATAAATATAGCTTACCCACAGACTTTCTGTGGGATGTAAAGTATGTATTACAATGGGTGAATCCATTTCTCTGTTTTGGGAAAGCAGGTTAATTTTTTTTTGTTTTGTTGCTACATATAATGTTGACTCTATGTATATTCTAATGCAGTTGGTCTCCTAATTCTACAGGATAGATGTCTAGCTGTTGCGTTGTTGGATCATCAGTTTCGTTTTAGGTAGATGCTGTAAAATTGCTCTTGAAAATGGTGTCCTCTGCCACCACAGAACGGTGTTGTTATGGAAGTGCCAATTTTCATAAAAACTTGTGCACATTGGGTATTAAGAATATTTTAGGTCAGGCGCAGTAGCTCATGCCTGTAATCTCAGCACTTTGGGAGGCCTAGGCAGGTGGATCACCTGAGAACAGGAGTTCCAGACCAGCCTGACCGACATGGTGAAATCCCATCTCTACTAAATACAAAAACTTAGCTGGGTGTGGTGGCATACACCTGTAATCCCAGCTACTTGGGAGGCTGAGACGGGAATTGCTTGAACCTAGGAGGCGGAGGTTGCAGTGAGCCGAGATTGCACTACTACACTCCAGCCTGGGTGACAAGAGTGAAACTCCATCTCAAAAAAAAAACAAAAGGCCGGGCTCGGTGGCTCAAGCCTGTAATCCCAGCACTTTGGGAGGCCGAGACGGGTGGATCACGAGGTCAGGAGATCAAGACCATCCTGGCTAACACAGTGAAACCCCGTCTCTACTAAAAAGTACAAAAAACTAGCTGGGCGAGGTGGCGGGCGCCTGTAGTCCCAGCTACTCGGGAGGCTGAGGCAGGAGAATGGCATAAGCCCGGGAGGCGGAGCTTGCAGTGAGCTGAGATCCGGCCACTGCACTCCAGCCCGGGAGACAGAGCAAGACTCCGTCTCAAAAAAAAAAAGGTCTTTAAATTTTTAATCAATCTAATAGGTGAAAATGGCATTTTTAACATAAGTCTAACTTAAACAATTAATGGCCATGGGTAAAAGAAGAATCAAATAATGATGTGTGATTTATGAGATAAGGCAGTACTCAATTTTTCCTCTACTCCCCCCAAAAATCCTGTTTATCTGAGTTAGAAATGATTAATATTTTCTAAATTTAGTGCCGCCTGGAAGTTTATAAACTCCTAAGTATACCTTATACCAGCGTTTTTCTGACTTTGTATTTTTGGAATAATTTTAGAATCAGAATCACAAGAATCACACAGCAACCTGATTTACGCTTCACCCAGATTGACTTCTTATTCTGCATTGTTGTGTTCTCCCCTCACTTCTCTTCGTGCTCTCTCCTCCCTTCGTGTGTTTATACATAGTGTTATCATTTTATGTATTGGTGAATGATTTGCCGACATTATCTTCCTGTAAACCAAAACACTTCAACATCTACTTTCTAAGAGCCTGAGCATGTTATATTGACTTTCATACAAATTTCAAAATAATGAAATGTGTCAGTAGTATAAAAGTATAACTGTATACAGTCCATATTCACATTTTACCCATTTTTCCAGAGGTGTTCTTTATAGCAGTTTCTTCACTTCTACAACATCCAGAAAAGGATCTTCTCTTGCATTCAGTTGTCATGTCTCTTTAGTCTTTTTTAATCTGAAACAGTTTCCTGGACTTTGATCACATCAGTGTTTTTAAAAAGTAATAGCTAACAGTTTTTAAGGAGATAACCTCAGATTTTGAATTTTGTGTTTCCTCATGAAAAGGCTTAAGATACTCATTTTAAGCAGAAATACTTCAGTATTCTCAGTCTTCCTCAGTGAATCATATCAGGTGACAAACAATGTCACTTTCTCTGACTTTGAACTACTTTGGTCTGTTGGTTCAGTTGGTGTCCACTGAACTTTTCCACTTTAGTTAACATTCCTTTGTAATTAATTTGGAATTACATTTTTTCATCAAACTTTCACCTAGTAGGTTTAATATGCATAGGTGACTTTTACCTGAGTCAGTGATGATTAGAAAAAAATCTGTGTTGGCCGGGCCTGGTGGCTCATGCCTGTAATCCCAGCACTTTGGGAGGCCGAGGCGGGCGGATCATGAGGTCAGGAGATCGAGACCATCCTGGCTAACACGGTAAAACCCCGTCTCTACTGAAAATACAAAATTTAGCCGGGTGTGATGGCGGGCGCCTGTAGTCCCAGCTACTCAGAAGGCTGAGGCAGGAGAATGGCGTGGGAGCTTGCAGTGAGCCGAGATAGCGCCACTGCACTCCAGCCTGGGCGACAGAGCGAGACTCCGTCTCAAAAGAAAAAAAAAAAAGAAAAATCTGTGTTATTGCTTATATGCATTACTTAGCGTCTTGTACTGAAAGGAAGAGTTCGTATATCATGGCCTGTCAGAACAGTCCAGCAATGTCTTTTATCAACTGAAAATTCTGAAAGAATAAGATGGTGATTTATATGAGAATACAGGGAAAGGGTTACCCAAGGAGTTGAATGAATTTATGTCTAAACCATGGAGTGGAATGTGAGAGGCACATAGAACCCCAGAGTTGTGATGCAAATACATTGCATGGTGGAAGGAGAAGAGGAAGTTTTTGGTAATAGTGTTTCATGTAACATATCTGTGTAATGTATGTGTACCTTGATTATTGGGAGAATGTTCAGCAGTTCACAGTTGAATAGACTGTGAAGTATTATGCTGGAATCTGGGTTCAGATTCTAGATCTGTATCCTACATATCACCAGTGTTTGTTTATCAATTTTTGCTTGTCATTACTTTAAGTTTATTTAACCCATTAGAGTATCCAAGGTTGACAGTGAAGGGACTGCATTTGGGAGCCATCTGAAGACAAAAACTCAGCTTTTTGAAGTTTCTTTCATGTGTCACCTTACATGGCCCCTCCCATTCTCTGTGGAGAAGTTTGTGTACATTATTCAGACTACTGTGCAGTGACTGTGTTGTTTAAAACCTATACATATCCGAACTCTGTTCTGTGTTCTCTGTAACTAGGGCATTAGTCTCCCAGTAGTAATCCTGCATCTTATGCTAGTTAAAGAAGGTTCCCAGAATAAAGACATTCTTACTTTTGAACAATGACTTGGATAGATTGAGGAAGTGGTTTTAATAATCACTTTGATATATTTCAAAATCTGGTTCATTATTGGTGAGATGCAGGCCACCTGGTATTAATGGAAATGTATAATTTGAAACCAGTGCAGTGGAATCAGAGGCTTGAACATGACCTAAGTCTTGGTCAAAAGTGGTCATCTGAGTGTTCCCTGCTCTCTGTATGTAACTTTGTACTTAGTCTTCAGTGGCAGGGTTGCAGCAGAGGCCCAGTAAATATTGTTCATTCAATGTATGGAGAAAATGGAAGCAAGGCCAAAAATTACTGATTGTAAACAAATGAAGCACCAAGTGAATAAATGTACAAATAGACAAATAGCCAGCAGGAAAAAAAAAAATAACACAACTTGTTACCTAAAGAATGGAAACTAAGTGGAAAAGCCGCCAGGGACCTAAGATACTGTTACCGTTTTATTATGCATATTGTTGCTTTCACATATAATACAGTAAGGGAGTATCAGAAAACCTGAATCTGCCCGACTAAAACGTGTATATGAAAATATTTAAGGTGGTTTAATACTGAATTCATACATTCAGCCTCAGTGTAGCAAACTTTTAAAGCTTCCATGATGTGAGGGAAGTTTTAACAATGGAAATCACAGCACTAAAGTACATTACTATTATGTGATTCTCTGATGGTAATAGAAACTGTGCTGCAGGACACGCTTTGATTCAGGGAGAAATGTAGAGTAATTCCACAGAGGAATTCATCCTCTCTAATTTTAAATCTGAATGGAACCCATATGCCCATACCCTGGAGATGCATGTGAGGGAACAACATGGCTTGTTCTGTTAAAAATAGAAAAGAACGTTGAATTAATCATCCTGTGAACTTGGTATGATTCACAGGATGCAGAGGAACATAAATGCATGTCTGTATATCTGTGATTGACCTTGGAACACAGTGAGTGCCCTCTAAAGAGTAGCCCAGTAAGTACTGTATCATTCCACTAATCAAATTAGATCCTTTTGTTTCCAGCGGGAGCAGAGTGACACAGACCAAGGAAAGCCGAGGAGAAGATTGTAGCCTTTTATTTCTCCTTGTATTTGTTGAGGTTCACTGCTCACTGATAAACGATTTGCACAAAAAAATTCAGGCCTCTGACTCTTCTGGTGTTTGATTTATCTAGTGAAGTTAATTCGAAGACAAAAGTGTACAGTTGGTTAAAAATACCAGTCTCATGTTTATTTGATGATTTGAAATACTCTCTGCTACATTGTTGTACCTCGTTTGTCACCTTGGAATAAATGACAATCATGTTGATTTTTCCACAAGATAATTCGATTCTAAAATTGATTATCTTCAGGAATTAGAGAGTCTAAAAACGTCATCTCTCGTATCTCATTTAGTCATTTCCAAGATTTAGTGAGTGTTCTCCCTAAGTGCCTTGAACAAGAATGCCTTGTTCAATGGCTGTATTTTACTCATAATTAAGATGCCAACTGCTTTGGGTTTCTTAGATTTATAAATTTCATTTCTGGAGTACTTAACTTTCTATATTTTTATATATTAAAACAAGTTAGGTAGGATAAAGATCACTGTGGATGGTATAAATACTAATAGCAAAATGAAGTAAGAAGTTGTATTTATATAAGTTGTACATAGGTATTACATTAGATTGTCTTACATGAAAGTATTATGAAGTACTGGGATTTGGGGTGTATTTTGAAATCCTTGCCAGTTCTACTTGATAAAGCATTGAATGGTACCGTATGAGAGGAGAAGATGACTGAAACAGGACTCCTTATGATTGAGACCTCAACAACTACTAGGGAGGGTTGGTTTTTCTTTGAGTGCATGATTTTTAAAAAGACTATTTTGCCACTTTTAGTTCCATATTAAACCCACAGATTAAGATTTTGGTTTTGAAAGTGTAAATAGGAAGCTTGAGTTGGGGGGTATTTGGAGATAGATAATACGTAATGGCTGTGGGAAAGGATGAGATCTAGAGATAGAGTGTATATGGGAGTAGGAACATATGTGTCTGAGACCATGCTTTGGATGCTCTGGCATTTGGATATTGACAAAATGAGGAAGACCCATTAAAGGAGATTGTGGCTAGAGTTACTAGGTGAAAACCAAAGGGTTGTAGTGTTCCTGAAGATACATAAAGAGTGAGATTAAAAACTAATGAGGCGGCAGTGACTTTTGCATGGCAGTGAAAGACAGTTCCATTTGAAAATTGAGTATCATTGATCTTAGTGCTCTTATTGAAAAGGTCAAATCAAAGAATACCTTTGAGTTGATGGTCTGTACTGTAATTAGGTTACCATTGTTAGCCCAGCTAACACATGCTGATACCTGTGAGTTGCTCTCATCAATTACTATGTGAAGATGCATCCCAGTTGTACAATTTTAGATCCTCTTCTTCATTCCACGTTATATGTATACAAGATAAAACTTGATGTTTTCATTATATCCTTTCAGTCTTCTAACAGCAATCCGTAGCTTTATCATTGGAGTTCCCACTTGCAGTGTCTCTTTCTGTACCTGCATTCATCGGTCACAGTAGAGTGTTCATTAAGGCAGGATTGCATTTCATTGGTTTTGGCTTCTGTCAGACATTTAGCAAAGATCGTTGAAGGAAAGGAATGGATGAAGGGGCCAGCTGAAAAAAAAAGTATCAACCTAATGATGGATAAGTGAAAAAGGAATGAAGACAGGATGGTGCTAGGAATTGAGGGAGTAAAGCAAGATAGAATGTACAAAAGGTAGAATTTTTTAAAAAAAGTTGTAGGACAAGGGTAAGGTGTGTTGAACCTACATTTAAAATACAATAACATCACTAAAGTTGAGGCTGGGTGCAGTGGCTCACCCCTGTAATCCCAGCCCTTTGGGATCCGCCAAGGCAGGCGGATCACCTCAGGTCAGAAGTTTGAGATCATCCTGGCCAACATGGTGAAACCCCGTCTCTACTAAAAATACAAAAATTAGCCGGGCATGGTGGCGGGTGCCTGTAATCCCAGTTACTCAGGAGGCTGAGGCAGGAGAATGGTGTGAACCCGGGAGTGGGAGGTTGCTGTGAGCCGAGATCATGTCACTAAACTCCAGCCTGGGCGACAAGAATGAAACTGTGTCTCAAAAAAACAAAACAAAACCAACCAACCAAACAAAAAATCAGTAAAGTCAGGGAGAGAGTACCACTGTGGAAGATGTTCTTTTCCAGCTTAATCTGAAGAAGATACTGACCATATGGTCAATTGTACAGTCATTGTACATTGTCATTCCCTAACTAGATACGGGTTAGATATGAGTCTGTAGAAAATTGTTCAACATACTTTCTGCCTCTCAACATTTCACTTACCAAATTTCATTTCATTTCTTCATTTTGTGTCTAACAGACTAGAAATAATGAGCTCCTATTGACAGGGATATTTTCCTCTTCATACTTTCCTTTACCTTATAGAGCCTTTTATGTAGCAGATATTTAATGTAATAATAGGTCTAAAGTAGTTTAGACCATGGATGAGTGAAATTTTGATGAATGAGCCCCAATCACCTGAAGGGTGAGTAAAAAGAATTTCTAGAGACCCAATATGAGGTAGCTGCTTCACACGTTTTTGAGAATATTATGGCATGACTGAGGAAATCATAGATTCTGTAGACTATGTTGAGTTGGATTGTGTAAATATAGATTCTGGTATTAGGGAACTCAGCATCTGCTAGATTAGACTCTTTATGGTGAAAGTCTTTTTTAGGGATTAGGCATAAATCCCTTCTGATATTTGTGGAGTAATAGAGTATAGCTCCTGTTTTCTTTCCTGCTTGTATAGCCTGTGCCATTAGTGTCCTCTTTTTCACTGTTTTCTCAAAGGAAGACGGTCAAAGGGGAAGCCATATGCGTGGTAGACTTTGTAATCTGGGAAAAGTCAACATACTTCATCGTAGTGCTCTTTTTATGTGTTGTCAGTCCTTAGAAAGGATTCATGTTTTCCATATTGTATACTACTCTACTTTAAAAATTTCTTAGGGAGAGTGGCTGTAGACAGGCCAGTGATGGAATCGTAGATTATAGTCACTGTCTGATTACTTTCCATCACAAGAGGGAACGATACAGTACCGTCTATGTAGCTGACTTCAGTGTGACCGCTCGGTGTTTCTGTAACACAGTATTGATACTGCTGTACAATAGAGTTATATTTATTTCTGTGATCCAGTTCATTTGTTTAATATTGGGATTCAAGGAGTGTTGAAGAAATGTCTACTGATTAATAACAGATGGGAAGAGTATATACGTTTTAAATAAGAGACCAAGAGAAACAATAAGGAAAATAAGAAGGCAGTGTTTGTGAGCTTTTCACGTTACTCTTAGGTTTGGAAAGTCCACAAGATGTTGTAGTGGAGATTTCTGAGGGGGTGAAAACCTGTAGAAAAATGCTTTATCAGTAAAGAGCTGACCAAGTTGTTAGAAAGTGTTGATTTCTAGAAGGATATTGAGACATTGGGTATATAGGGGATGTGCCTCCTTGTCTTGCTTTCATTCTGGCCTCTTACCAGCTATTGTGAGTAAGTTGAAGATTTCTTCTGACATTATAAACTTTGGAAAAGGTATTGCTGTTTGTTCACTCTGAAGTAGTATCATATCTGTCAAGGCTTTGTTAAATTGTCTTGTTGATTCATGGTTCTCTTCAGTGATAACATTATCATTATATGGGATTCCTACCCTCAGCCACCGAATATCTCAGTGAAGAAGTGCAGGTTTGGAGAGAACATCTGAATAGATTCATGCTAAGATGGTACATTTGCACTGACACCATTGTTATGTGGCAGGCAGACATGAAGTATCCTAGGATTGATCAATATGCCTTAATGTAAATAGCTGCATATAGACCTGATTTCTTAGGCTCCCCACTTCAAGCTCTTGAATATTGTGTTGATATCCTTATCAATACACTTTGTCTTGTGTTCTGTGTTGTTTTCCCAGAATAAATATAACGAGCTCCTACTTGACAGGGATTTTTTCTTTCCATTGTCTTATGACAAAATGTCAAGATAAAAATGTAAGAGTTTCATTAAAGTTTGTTGAATAAAATTTGTGATGGAATGAGTGAGAGAGAGAGGTCATGAATGAGAGAGAATATAGAAATAATGGAGAATGTGATACTCTGATAGTCATGCAATATTCTTTTTGATTGATTATGTAACATATTACTATGTTATATCTAATGTATTATTTGTATCCGGTTGTATTTGGATAATTTGGCAATCTGCCATGTTCGATGGTGTTAAAAAGAGAACATAAAATGTAGTGATTTCTTAATAAGGTATAGAGGTGTAAGTATTAACTCTTTAAGAATATTAGTGATTTATTTTAAAATGAATGATAGGAAAGGACCATAAAAATGTCTGAATTTGGGAAATTTGAAAAGGTTTTCTCTCTGGGGCTTTTGTATGTCTGTTCTGTGTGAATGTTGTATAATTCTCGCTTTGCCACAGCTCCTTCTTTGCTAACCCTTGTTAACCCATGGAGAGAAGGAAGTGGACTGATGACATTTTGAGTCCATTCAGGTTTATTGGGAATGCAAGGGAAATGAGTTGTAACCAATGGGAGTAAAGGGCTAGTTGCTATGCCAGTTGCTTCGACTTTTGTTTGACACTGCTTGAGCAATCGGAATGGCTAGTTTTGAATCTGGCTTCTCAGTCAGAATTTTACCTTCACTCTAACACTACTTTTTTTCAAATCACTTATATTTCTGTGAATATGAACCAACTTCAGTGATCTTCATTTTTTCCTGAAACAAATTTCTTTCCATCTGCCTGAAGAACTTTCTTTAGCGCTTCTGGTATAGCAGGCCTATTGATGATAATTTTTCTTTTAGTATATGGTGATTATTTTATATTTAACTGTCTTTTTTTGAAGTCTTCATTGAAATATGTTGTTACGAAACATAGAATTAATGGGTTTTTTTAAAGCACTTTCAAAGATAATCCACTGTTTTCCGGACTCCATTAATATTTAAATCTTTATTTTTGTGTAATTCTTTCTCTTCATATAAATGTGCCATTTTTCTCTGACTCCTTCTAAGATATCTTTTACTTAAGTATTGAGTCAGTTTTGGTTATGATGTGACTCTGTGTTTTTCTTTATATTGTTTGGTTGTTTGAACTTCTTTAATCTGTTAATATTGTGTTTTATGTTAAATTTGGGGGGATTTCAGCCATTTAAAATATAACTTTTCAGTCATCCTCCTGGGACTCTTAATTTTTACATATATATTTGTATTACACCTATTAATATTGTTCTATGGATACCTGTCATTCTTTTTAAATCTTATTTTTGGTATTTTTCACTTTGAACAACCTAATAATTTGTTTCCATCCATGTTCACTGACTATTCTATTTTTTTCCAATCTGCTCTTAAGCCCATCCTGTAAATTTTCTTTTTAATTTATTTTATTTTTTAGTTGCAGATATTTACTGCTTTTGCTTTGTTTTTGAGACAGAATCTTTCTCTGTCACACAGGATGGAGTGCAGTGGCATGGTTCACTGCAGCCTTGACCTCCTGGTCTCAAGCGATCCTCTCACCTTAACCTACCCACTCCTTAGTAGCTAGAACTGCAGGTGCATGCCTCCACACTCAGCTAGTTCTTTGTTTTTGTAGAGATAGGGTCATTGTGCTGCCCAAGCTGGTCTTGAACTCCCAGGCTCAAGCATTCTTCCTGCCTCCTGGCCCCATCAACCAGTTCTTTATTTTTAATATTATGTTGTATTTGATGTGCTATCCTATTCATTTAATATAAACACATTTTTCTTTATGTCTTCAGCATAATTATATGCTTTTTCAGAATTTTAACATCAGGACTGCTTCCAGGTTAGCTTTAGTTTCCTTTGTCTTAAGTATGGATTATAGTTTTCTTTCTTTGTATGTCAAGTAATTTTGGATTGTAACTTGAACTTTGAGTATATTTTAGAAACTCTGAATTCTATTTTATTCTTACGAAAACAGTATTTCTCAGCTTCAGCACTATTGACATTTTGAACTGTGTTATTTTGTGTTGTTGTGTGTATTCTGGGAGGGTACTGTTCTGTATGCATTGTGGGGTACTGAGTGTTATCCTTTGTCTCCATTCAGTTCTTACCAGTAGCATAACTCTCTCTCCTCCCCATGTCCCCTGCCAAAAAATGCCTTCAGTCCTAAGCGCTCTTTTTTATGGTGTTGGGGCCAAAATCACACATTCTTACTCTTTTTCATTGAGAGCTATGGCTATAAATGTTGGTGATACTTTTACTTATTTATGTTTAAGAGAAGCAGTTAACTTGGCTGCATTCAAACTGCAGGCTTTCTTGTGTGCTGTAAGAAGCAGCCTACACTCTATTCAGTTCTTTTCTTTTCGTATTGGTTGGGTTACTTTGAGTATGGCCTACTTGATGGGCAATTTACAGGTCAACCAAAGATTTCAGCAGAACTTACAGAATTTCATTCAGGCTTTCCGTGTCTGATTCTCCACACTGGGAATTTCCTCCCACTTTCCATCCACTATTGAGGATGCCTGTCAGCAAAATTCCTTGAAATTGGAAACTTTTACAGGGAAATTCCTTTCCTCCAAAAGTGCTCTCTCCTCCAGTGTTGGCTTGCTTTTCGTTGTTCTCCATGGTTTTAGATAGCTGTCTTTATATTACTTCTGGAGTTTCCAGATGATATCTGTTGGGGGCTTAGCTTGATAACACGTATTCCTTTTATTACTAGCAGCCAGACCTGCATGTCTTCCTTGACCTGATGGGGAAAAGTTTCATCTTAGGAGACAATAATGTGCTAGCTAGTTTTACTGATTCATACTCTAAAGTACCCAAGCCTAAAACAGTGGAGCTGTCTATCTCACATGAAACTTCTCTGATTTTCACTGTTTTTTATAAAAAGTATACATGTTCAGATTTCTGTAGGACTTTTAAAGCATCACGGTTTTTATAAACTATACATATTTCCAAGGTCTACCTGCTTTGTATTTTGCCTGGCGAAAGTAGGAATAATCTCTTGGTATGAGTATCTGTTTTCCACTCATCCAAAACAGATAGAGCATTGATTTCACTGAGCGTTATGTTCTAGTTTGTCTTGGTATTATTATTATTAGAAATACCTGGTGATTAATTTGAGCTCACTATTCTTCTCTGCCCTCATTCCCAGCATTATCACCTGCTTTTACCACTTCCAAGGGGTGGAAACATTCTCCACAATGCATTTATTCATACCAGAGAAAAATCTAGAAAAAAATGAATAAAACGAACAAATTCTTTCCCCTTGGTATCTGTAGCCAACTTGCCTAAATGTTCTTTCCCACAGTTCAAGTCTTCAGTCTATGGTTCATAAGCAAAGGGGTGCCGCGAGCTCTGATCTTGCCAGAAGAGAGAATAAGTGAGCTACTGCATGGTAGACGTTTCTGGCCATCTGAAATGAGTGGATGAATGTGGCTTTTGTGTAAAGGCTAAAAATAAAATGTAACCACTTTCTTCTTTGAGTAGTTGATATAGCAAATAGTTGAAACAGAAGTTTTGGTTGGCATATCAGGATGTGATAGATACTTTAACAAAGAGTAGAACTATTACCAGTTTTGCGTGTTGCTATTTGTGTCTCTTTCCCAGTGTGATAATATCACATCCTGGAAAGTGAAACCGAGAATTATTATTCCTTTTTAAATGACTAAATTTGCTTTCATGGTATTTATAGTGAAAGTAAATTAGAAAGTGATTGGATGACTGTTAATGAGAAAAAGCAGGGTAAAAAGATTTTATTTAATTAATCGAAAATATTATTGGGGTCAGAACATAGGCTTATGTTATGTTTTGTGAATTGTGCTGTGTTGCAGACATTTGATGAGTTCTCCTAACATAGAATTGATCTAGCTCTTAAAATCCCATTTTTGATTGAATGTAAATGGGATATAGGTATCTTACAACTTCTGAATTCGAGGAAGATGATGTGAATCTTCCAATTTAATCTGTTTGATTCGAATGGTATATTTTTTCACATTTCTCATAATTTCCATGTCAACTTCCATGATGATCATGCAGGAAAGGGGCATGATTGCACTTCTTGTGGTGCATACCATCACTAAAACATAGTTACTGTCTTTCTGTGGTCTTAAGAAAAATTCAGAAACAGCATACCAATGTACACATAAGATAAATAAGCTTATGTAGAACAATAAGTGTTCCGTTCTGAAAAATACCTTGATTGGTATCCTAATGCTGATGTTATTGGTAGTTCTCAAACTCTTTCCCAATTCTGCTTCCATCTAAATTTGTCTATTGTTAAATAATCTATCAGTCCATTTTTATCTATCTATATATGTCTTTATCAATCATTCATCTGTATTCTGTCTGTGCCGTTTGTCATAAGAGACAGAAGGACATAGCAGTGGAAACTCAAAGGAGTTACTTCCATGTGAATGGACAGTGGTGATGGTGATCTGTGAGGTGGTGATGTATAGAAAGAAAAACCAGAAGAGAGCATGCCCTAAGTCAGGGACCTTGTCCAGCAGGCACTCTGGCCTTGTTATACTGTGCTTGAATATGAAAAAAATCAAAATAGTGATGACATTCTGTATCTTCTGGGTCTGAGAAAACTTAGAGTAGATAAGACGACTCTGCCATTTCAGTCTTTTGTATTTCCACATTTTAAAGCTCAATTTTAATTATGTAGAATTATTTTTCCAGCCCGTGTTAAACTAGACCATGGATTGGCAGACTTTTTCTGTAAATTGCCAGATACACGTTGTCAGTTCTGAAAGCCCTGTGGTCTTTGTTGCGGCCAATCTACTCTGCTGTTGTATTATGAAAGCAGCCGTAGATAATTTATAATGGAATGAGTGTGCCATGCCTTTCTTCCAATAAAACTTTAGAAAAGCAGCCTGTGGGCTAGAGTTTACCCTTCAGGAAACCAGAGCATTGGCTAAACTGGAACCTGAAAAAAAAATCACAACAACTCAGCCACGTGGTAATAACATTTGAAGTATTATTTCAACATTTTCATTTTCATAAAAATTTGTTTAGCTCTTTAGCCAAATTCCATTTGCAAGCGAGTGATATAAATGACTACCACATGCCATTAACATCACCTAAACAGTGTAAAACAAGCACAGTAGAAGGAATTGGAGTGATATAAACCCCTTGCTATAATAGTTATAGTTGATAAATTATATTTCAGAATTGAACCTATTCCTTCCAAATTTCATCTATAGAGTTCCAGGGAATTCCAAAATCTTGCCTGCCTTCTTATCCCCGTTAGCAGGATTGTCTCTGAGGAGCCATGGTGGTATCCATCCTCCGTGGACCATACATTGAGCCTATTTTGACATCATTTGAGCAGTTGTAATTGTTTCACCACATCAGAGTGAGATTACTACATGCCAGAGCTATTCTTTAACTCAGCTTGTAAAAGCGTGATAGCATCAACAATATATATAGCAAATGAATGCCATCTTTAATCCAGTTAAATGGTTTTGACCAATTTGCTCTTGTTTGTTGATGCTATCTGCATTGCAGTAAAGGTGAGGCAAAAAGAATGAGTAAACTGCCAAGTTAAAATTAAATTTGGGCAATTTCTCTTTTGCAGTAATGTATGTATATTTACTGAAAACATATACGCCATATTTAGTGTTGAAAGCCTCATTCAAATCAATTGGGAAAGCACGTAAATGAATAATTCATAAAAGAAAAGCATTGCAAATGGCCAAGAGCATAGAAAATGTGCTCAATCTTATCAGTCATTATAATGAAATAATGAAATTTGTGTACATATGAAATACATACTTAAAATATATATAAAATAAAACAATTATTTGCCTTTTTTCACCTATCAGATTAACAGATAGATGTGTTAACAAGGTGGGGAGAATTTACAACTCCTGATGTGTTAAAATCTTTAAGGAAGGTAGTAGAAAATATATATAATATGGAAATTAGCACTTTTGACCAATAATTTTAGTTTTAGATATTTACCTATAAGGATATAATAGGAGGTGTTCAAAGATGCATGTAAACTTAAGGGTACTCTGTAGTGTTAATTATAATTGTAAAATAGTAAATAACATTTTTGTCAAATAATGGTAGGAAAATTAGTGATGGCACATTTAACCAATTGGATTATATTCAGTTATGAATACGGTGATGCATGTTCAAATTAATTGATATAAAAATCCAACAACTTCAGCAGTTTATTTGCCAGTTATTGAGTACCAACTGTGTTCAACATTGTTATTTCTATTCATTTGAAATGATAAATGTATGTGCTTGTTATGATATGGTCAATAAAACCAGTTTTATAGGAAGAATACTCTCAAAATACAGCGAGTTCTGGTCATTATTGTTGCATTTGTGTGTGTGTGTGTGTTGAATACATATATGTATTTCAATTAAACATAGCATTTATTGAATTTTTACCACATATGCCACATACTCAGATCAACACTTTACATGAATTATCGTAATGCTTATAATAACAGATGGAATAACGAATTTGTCTTTTTAAAAGGTAAGTAAATTGAGGTTGAGTTTGAATTTGTGTAATTCATCCTATTACATAGAAGTTAAATAAACCTATCCTAGGATGTCACAACCTTTGGAAGATAATAATTAAAAATGCTTATGATTTGTTAAACCCGTTGAGCAAAATCATGTTTTGTGAAAGAACCCACATTTCAGAAGTCATATTCATTCTCCTTTTGTCTTAAGGTCAGAGACATGATAATTATGAAGTGCAGCTTGTCAGAACAGAAAGTGTAACTGTTGGTGTGTTGTAGGAACAGGAGAAAAACACGAAGAGGAAGTTGTCTTTTGGAAATTCTTATAGTATAAACCTTTAAGGAATTACTTCTGGAAATACGGGGTGCCTTTGCTCAGAATGTGGAACAACATGTTTCCCGGCAGAAACCATATTATACACAAAGCTCTGAGACATCATGGAGGCACAGATGAAAGTCCAAAGAGAAATGGCCAGTAGAAAGAGGATCACTAAATGGAAGAAGCTAACTTTGGAATAGAGCTGGTGACAGGCAGTATGATGACTTAAATATTGCCAATAGCAGGAAAAAGGTCCATGGTAATATCTGAGTGAAGAGAAAACTGCCAACTGATGTAGATATGAAGGTCATAACCTCTTGTTGGGATAGTTTTCCAGTGTAATTTATGATCGTATGGTCTAGATTCTACAAAATCTCCCCCATTCAACAAAATCTATAATTAGTTCTCTTTTTCCATTTTCTTCATTCATTTTAACCCTTTTCTAAAGATGGCACTTTGTGTCTTGTGAATGCAATCCCTTAGCAGTTCTCAGCTAGTAGCTGAAACTTCAGTTAAAATGGTATAAGCATGAGGGATTGTGACATAAATTTTGCTTTGCTATGGCAGTTATTGAAATGTTTAGAATTTTGACTATTTGTCATGTAAGGAATGCACAGTGCCATTCTAGCTTTGTATTTTTATATTCTGGTATTTGGGGGGTTGGAAATTGACCATGAGATTCTTGCAGCTGGGTCTCAGACATGTTGAGAATGCTGAAGAAGGAAAAGTACAGAAGGAGAAAGCAGAGATGGGGGAAGCTGCATCCCTCAAATAGGATACCACTGGATACTGAGCAGTGAACAGCCTCGGGTTTTGTCGGACACCATTTGGGAATATTTGGACACGGTTTCTTGAAGGAGGAGAGACTTAATCAATGGTAATAAGATGTTTGAAATATTATTAATATGAATGAACGCTTAGGCAGGGCTGACAGTACAGCTCTTCTGTGCAGTAGGTAGCATTAACAAAGAAATGACAGGATTTGGAAAATCAGGATTTGGAAATAATCATCATTGTTTCAGCCAGGAATCATCAAATGATGCTCAAACTTGGAGAACATTTTAAGAGAAATAGGACACGTAGATAGTGAGCAATTTGAGTCCTTATCGTTACAAAGGGAAAGCAGCAGCTCCCTGCAGGACAACATGGTTGATGCACCTGGATTAGAGAGGTGACAGTTAATACCACCGGTAGTGGGAACATCAGGCAGCACTGATAGGATGCACTGAGAAGAACAGTCATTTCTGTGACAGTTAATACCCATGGTTGATGCACCTGGATTAGAGAGGTGACAGTTAATACCACCGGTAGTGGGAACATCAGAACATGGTTGATGCACCTGGGTTAGAGAGGTGACAGTTAATACCACCGGTAGTGGGAGCATCAGGCAGCACTGATAGGATGCACTGAGAAGAACAGTCTCATTTCTGTGGTATTACTGACTAAAGTATATAAACCTGAGTCTACCCGTGAGGAGACATCAGTCTCAAATTGACTGACATTCTGCTTTTAGTATTCAAACATACTAATTTCACTGAGGAAACAGTCCAGATTCTTTCCGACGAAATAGACACGAGAATGGAATATAACATTGATTCAGGATGTCTGTAAAAGGACATGGAACGGTGGCAGAGTTTGAAGCCTGTCCCTCAAGTAGATTGTCATGTGACGTGAGTATTAATTGCCAATGTCATATAATTGCCTGAGGTTATGTAACAGAACATTCTTAAAACCATTTAAAGGATAAAAGGATAATGTCATAGCTGTAATTTTCAAAGCATTTAGATAATATACATGTTTCAAAAAATGAGAAAAAAAATGAAACAGGTGCTATAAGATGTTAGCTAATAGGGAATCCAGGTAAAGATTATCCAGGAATTATGGATATATAATTCCATATTGTATCTGTTCAGTAGGTCTGGAATTAGTTGATGAAAATAATGCAAAAGAACATGTCAAAAGGAATGGTTTGAGCATATGGCTTTGAGCATACATGAATGCTCAGGAAACATGAAAATGTGGAATAAATGCATGAGTACTATAATACCAGCAGACCTTGTAAATACCCCCATTTGAAGCATTTATACTAGAAGGAAGCCTTTTTACCCAGAATTTTTTCACTTAGCCTAATGTTTTCAAGGTTTGGCCATGTTGTAGCATGTATCAGATCTCCATTTTCTTTGATGGAGGAGTGATATTCTATTGTATAAATATCACACTTTGCTTATCTACTCCTCAGTTTTTGGCTATTATGACTAATCCCGCTAGGAATATTTATGTGGAGGTTTTTCTGTGTTTATGTATTCAATTCTCTTATACATGAGGATATAGTAACTATGTTTATTTGACATTTTGAGGACCTGTCTGTAAGTGATGTTTAAGATAATTTTCGCTAGGTTTGAAGGCAGATAGTAGTCTATGCAAAATGAATATTCTGTTGAATATTGATGTGAACTATTCTTATTTTTTAAAAAAATACATTGAAATAATAAGTATAGAGGTTACATCTTGGTTTTTGTACTCAACAAGCAGTTTTATGTTTTATTTTTCAGGAACTCTCCCATACTGAATTAAGGCTGGGATATTAGAGAAAAGGAAAAACATGAAACTCACTGGTGTTTTATGGCACTTTGAGTTCCCCAGTTCACCTTCAAACATTTCGCCTTCCACGTTCTCCTCTACCATATCAGTGCATCCCTCTGAGATTCTTAATTCTTTGGTTGTGTAAAGATGGACTATGCTTACTCCATCTTACTTCTCTTACGTCTTACAGTGGCAGTGCCCTATTACATTTTGTTCTTTTCTATGATTTCCATTTATTTTATGAAATTTTTCATCTGTGTTTTCTATTCTTGCCATCTTAATTTCTATGTAACGTTTTGAAATAGATTCCAAAGTTTATATATATAGAGAGAGAGAGAGTGAGAGAGACAGACAGATTTCTACTTCACTATTGAAGTAGATTCCTCAAGTTTTTTATCTCTTCTAGAATACTGGTTTCACAACACCCCATCATGTTTATTTAATTTTACCCATCACAGGGCATTTTCAGAGAGTCTTTATTTGGCAGAATACAACTTTAAAATCTCTGATTCAAAGAGAAAATTGCTCACAGGCATGAGCCACTGCGCCTGGCCGATTTTTACTATTTAAAGAATGAAGAATTTTAGCAGTGTGGGGTGGCTCACGCCTGTAATCCCAGCACTTTGGGAGGCTGAGGTGGGCAGATCACTTGAGGCCAGGAGTTCAAGACCAGCCTGGCCAACATGACGAAACCCCATCTCTACTAAAAATACAAAAATTAGCCAGGCGTGATGGCACATGCCTGTAGTCCTAGCTACTTGGAAGGCTTAGGCAGGAGAATCGCTTGAACCAGAGACACGGAGGCTACAATGAGCCTAGATTGCACCACTGCACTCTAGCCTGGGCAACAGAGCGAGACTCCGTCTCAAAAATAAAGAAGAATTGGAGGAGGAAATAAATGAATAAATGGCAAAGGTGACAAGGACCAAAGATCTGTGACTTGTGCAAAGATGGCTCTGTGGTAATTATTACAGAAACAATGTTTGTATCTTACATTTTAGTGAATTTTGTATATTCTCTAATCTGATTTACTTTTGTTTTTAATAGTTTGCTGCAGGTCTAGAAGATGTTACAGAATTTCAAGCAAGAGAGGTGAGCAGCTGCCGTGGTGATTTCGAAATTGTTTATGTGTGTTGTGGCCAGTGATGTCAGAATTTCAGGATCTGAGAATTCATGATTTCAGAGGCTCAAAGGAGAATATTTTTATAATAGATTTTGTTTTTGCTATGTGAATATCCCTACTTTGTTCAGGGAATCTCATTATTTTTTCCCCTTTTTTGAAAAAAAGGGATTTTTTTTTTGGTAGTAACCTGAATAAATTGGGGGAAGTATTGATGTATTTCCTTTTCTCACCATTTTTTTTTTTTGTTGGATGAAAATAATCTTCCAGTGAAATTCAGTGTGTTCAATATTTATTTTTTAAAGAATAGAGGTGGGATCATGCCGTGTTGCCCAGGCTGTCCTTGAACTCCTGGGCTCAAGCAATCATCTTGCCTCAACCTCCTGAGTAACTGCGACTGTAGGCATGTGCTGCCATGCCTGGCTTAAATATTGATTTAAAAATTTTTATCTGGCATGTTCTGATCACAGATGTTTCTACTTACATTTGTCATGTAATCACAGTATATATTGATTTTGCTACCTCACTTACTCCTAAAAATTTTAGTTCATTGAATTGGTCTTAATTGGACTTAAAATTTTTTTCCCTGGCCGGGCACCTTGGCTCACGCCTGTAATCCCAGCACTTTGGGAGACCAAGACGGGTGAATCACTTGAGGTCAGGAGTTTGAGACTAGCCTGACCAACATGGAGAAACCCCGTCTCTGCTGATAATACAAAATTAGCCAGGCGTGGTGGCACATGCCTGTAATTCCAGCTACTCAGGAGACTGAGGCAGGAGGATCGCTTGAACCCAGGAGGCAGAGGTTGTGGTGAGCCGAGATCATGCCATTGCACTCCAGCCTGGGCAACAAGTGCAAAACTCTGTCTCAAAAAAAAAAAAAATTTCCCAATAGATTTTAATCTAATTTTATTGGAACAATTCAGTCATATGTTTTTTCATGCTATGTATGTGAGAGTTCCGTTATTCACATACTAAACAAATGTCTACTGTACATTTACTGTTCTCACTGATGATGCATTAGATAACCATGCACAAAATAAGCCTGGCTGTGGAAATGCTTATTTGTTGGAAGGGTGCTTGTTTGGATCAATGATGAGAATAATTGTCTGAGGATGCTGAGGGACTCATTCCAGATGTCAATCTGAGGTCCAGATGTGTGGCCCTCCAATAGGACAAATAAGACTCTCAGAGCCTGGCTCTATTTGGGGATCCCTCAGTGACAACAGAGGACCCCTGTGAGCATGCCTTTTCTGTCTCTCCTGAGAGAGCATTAGCATCCTGTCTTATGAGTCAGTATGCTCTTTAGTATGCTTACTGACCCAAGACTCACTTCATTTTGTTCATTTGGAGCAGAGTATTGTAGATAGATACATATATGGGAAATATGTTCTTGATTAACAAATGAAAAAGTTTCAGTCAAGAAAGGTCAAGCACCTGTGATGTATAGTGAAGGAAGGGAACACTGCGTGCCTATATTAAATATTGACAAAGGAACCAATTTTAGTGCTTTGTTATTTTTACTGTTGAGTATTTTCTGAGACCATGTCTTTTTCTTCTATTTTGTTTTGCTGAGGTAGAGGAGGGCTGGCATGAGGTCCTCCACTTCAGAAAATAGGGGTGAGTAGTTAAACCAACATCCTTTGGAATTCATATACATCATGTGTTCCATGTCACATCCTGAGGTCTTTTTGTTGATTTTTTAGTGGCTTACTGGATAATATCTAAATAATGTATCTTTTACTTTGGTGAGTCTCTCCACCTTCATTTCTGAATCATTGTCCTTTACATTTTTATTCCATTTGAATTTTGCATGAAATGACAAATGTAGAATTTTGCCCAATTGATTTTATTTATTCAGTTATTTGGGAAGACAGGGTCTCTCTCTGTTACCCAGGTTGGAGTACAGTGGCCCAGTCATAGCGTACTTCAGCTCTTCACTCTGTAGCCCTGAACTCCTGGGCTCAAATGATCTTCCACACTCAGCCTCCCAAGTAGGTAGGAATAGAGGTATGTGTCACCACACATAGCTAATTTTTAAATTTTTTGTTTCGTGGAGATAGGATCTTACTATGTTGCGAAGGCTGGTCTTGAACTACTGGACTCAAGCAACCCTCTTTCTTTGGCTTCCCAAAGTGCTAGGATTACAGGCAGGAGCCACCATGCCTGGCATCATTAGGGATGTTAGTCTGATTCACCTTTTTGATGATGTCTTTGGTTTCGATTAAAAATTAGGGTAATAGTAGACTCATGGAATAAGTTGGGAAATGTTTTCTGCTCTCCTGTTTTTTTAGAAGACTTGGTAAATGATCGATGTTATTTCTTTAATGATTTGGTAGGGTTCATCAGAGAAATGATTTGTGTAGGATTTTATTTGTGGGAACTTTTTGAGTAGCTCATTCAATCTCTTGTGACTTAGATTTTCTGTTTTTCCTTCTTGTGACAGTTCCTGTAATTAATGTATTTCTAGGTATTTGCGCCTTTAATCTAGGTTATCTAATTTGTTGACATACCTTCTTTCTATAAGGGTGTTAGTAATAGTCTGCTTTTCATTCCAGATTTTATGAAAATTGGGTCTTCTGTTTTCAGTATTATAGATACTGTTATGTCAATTTTTTAAGAGACAGAGTCTTGCTATGCTGTTTATGCCGGCCTTGAACTTCTGAGCCTAAGCAATCCTGCTGCCTCTGCATCTTGAGTAGCTGGGAGTATAGGAACACACCACCACACCTGGCCTGTCACTAGACAAACAAACAAAAAATTTCAGTGAACCAGCTTTTGATATTTTTATTTTTTCTTCTCCATTCTTTGTTTTATTTATTGGCATTTTATTCTTATTTATTTTATTCTACTTGATTTAACTTTGCTTTGTTCCTCTGTTTTCTTAAGGTAAAAGTTTAGATTGATTTGAGATTTTCCTTTATTTAATATGGACATTTACAGCTATAAATTTCTCAAAGAACTCCTTTAGCTACACAGACATTTTCTTTTGTTGTGTTTTGTTTCCGTTCATTTCAAACTATTTTATAAATTTTCTTATTTCCATGACCCAAGGATTCTTAGTAATGTGTTGATTTCCATGTATTGTGAATTCCCCCCAATTTTTTTCATTTATTTCTGATTTGATTCTTTTGTGGTTGGAACAACATACTTTTCTGATTTCTTTACTTTCAGATTTGTTGAGACCAGTGTGTGGTCTAATATCTACCCTGGACACTGTTCCATGTGCACTTGAAAATAATATATTTTCTACTGGTTAGATTGTTCCATAGATGGATGTTAGATGTAACTGCTTTACAGTGTTTTTTGCTTCTGTTTCCTTCATCTTCCGTCTCATTGTTACGTTCATCGTTGAAAGTGAGGTATTGAAATTTTCAGTTATTATAAAGTTGACTTTGCCTTCCATTCTGTCATGTCATTTTTAATTTAATTTTGAGGCTGTGTTGTTAGATGCACGTATCTTTATTATTGTTACATCTTCCTGATGGATTGGCAGTTTTATCATCATGAAATGTCCTTCTTTGTCTTTTCCAACAATTTTTACCTCGAAATTTATTTAGCTTGATAATTGTAGTTTTTGTCTGACTTATAGCCCCTAAACTCTCTTTGGTTACTGTATGCAGTTTATCTTTTCGTTTCATTCTTTTCCTGTCTACCTATTTTTAATTCAAAACAAAATCTTTGAGACAGGATCTCACTCTCACCCATACTGAAGTGCAATGGCATGATCATAGCTCACTGCAACCTGAAACTCTTGTATTTAAGCAATTCTTCCACCTCAGCCTCCTGAGTAGCTGGGACTACAGGTCCACACCACGACACCTGGCTAAGTTTTTTGTACTTTTTTTTTCTTGTAGAGATGAAATCTTGCTATGTTGCCCAAGGTGGTTATTTTCTAATTGAGTTAGATTTGTAAAGACTCACCTTCCAAATAAACTCACATTTATAGTTTCCATGTGGACATATCTCTTATTTTTATTTATTTTTTAAGACAGAATCTTGCTCTTTCACCCAAGCTAGAGTGCAGTGGAGTGATCTTGACTCACTGCAATCTCCAACTCCTAGGTTCAAGTGATTCTCCTGCCTTAGCTTCCTGAGTAGCTGGTATTACAGGCTCACACCACCACGCCCAGCTAATTTTTTGTATTTTTGGTAGAGATAGGGTTTCGCCATGTCGGCCAGGCTGATCTCGAACTCTTAACCTCAAGTGATCTGCCCGTCTCCACCTCCCAGAATGCTGGAATTACAGGTGTGAACCACCGTGCCCCGTTTGATGTATTTTTTTTTTTTTCGGTGGGGGTGGGGTTACTGTTGAACTCACTACAGTGATTTTCAAGAAACTAGTCTATTTCGTTACAGTTACCAAATTTGTGACTGTAGAGTTTTTCATATTATTTCTCTATTGTCTTTTTAGTATCCAGGTGATCAGTAGCAGTGAGCCCTCTTCCATTTGTGTTATTGTAAATCTGTGTCTTCTCTCTTTTATTATTTATTTATTTTGAGATAGGGTCTTGCGCCGTCACCTAGGCTGGAGTGCAGTGGCATGATCTCGGCTCGGCTCAGTGCAGCCTCTGCCTCCCGAGTTCAAGTGATTATCCTGCCTCAGCTTCCCGAGTAGCTGGGAATACAGGCGTGCACCACTATGCCCAGCTAAATTTTTGTGTGTGTGTGTAGTTTTAGTAGAGATGGGGTTTCCCTATGTTGGCTAGGCTAGTCTTGAACTCCTGGCCTCAAGTGATCTGCCTACCTTGGCCTCCCAAAGTACTCGGATTAGAGGTGTAAGGCACTGCACCCGGCCTCCTCCTTCTTCTTGATTTACCTGCCTACACTTACTAGTTTCATTAATCTTTTTAAATAATCTGCTTTTGGCTTCATTGAGTTTCATTTTCTGGCTGTTCATTTCATTTAATTGTGCTTTAATTTTATGATTTATTTTCTCTTCCTTGCTTATGTTTTTTTCTTTTTCTGGTTTTCTGATGTGGAAGCTTATATTATTGACTTAGATCTTATTTTTTTTTTAATTTGTTTTTTTGATATGGTTTCTCACTCTGTTGCCCAAACTGGAGTGCAGTGGCACAGTCTTGGCTCACTGCAGTCTCCAGCTGCCAGGTTCAGGCGAGTCTTCTGCCTCAGCCCCCAAGTAGCTGGGACTACACGTGCGTGCCAGCACACCCACCTAATTTTTGTATAGAGATGGGGTTTCACCATATTGTCCGGGCTGATCTTGAACTCCTGACCTCGTGATCTGCCTGCCTTGGCCTCCCAAAGTGCTGGGATTACAGGTGTGAGCCACCACGTCTGCCTGACTTAGATCTTATTTTCTAATGTATACCTTTAATGCTACAAATTTTCATTTAAGCACTACTTTTGCTGCATCCCAATTTCGGTAAGTTTTTTTTCACTCTCATTTATTTAAATGTATTTCTACATTTGTCTTGAGATAACCTCTTTAAACTGTGTATTAGCTGTGAGTTGTGAAATCTCCAATTATGTGGTGTTTTCCAGCTGTTTTTCAATTACAGATTTCTAGTGTAGTTTTATTCCATTGTGAACTGAGAGCATATTTTATATTTTTTCTGTTCTTTCAAATTTGTCAGTGTGTGTCTTACGGCCCAGAGGTGATCTTTCTTGGTAATATTTCATGGTGAGCTTGAGGGTGACACGTATTCTGTTGTCGATGGATGGACTGTTCTGAAAGTGTCAAATGAAGTTAACTGATAATGCTATTCAAGTTGACTATCCCCTGACTGATTTTCTGACTGCTTCATCTATTGGCACTCGTCTATTTTGGGGATTCAAAAAAGGCTATGGAGCTCTCAAATTATAATGGTGGACTTACCTATTTTTCCTTCTAGTTCTGTCAGTTTTCCGCTCAGAGTTGTTGATGCTGTTTTGTTAAAGATAATTATTTCTTCTTCAAGAATTGGGGCCGGGCACGGTCGCTTATGTCTGTAATCCCAGCACTTTGGGAAGCTGAGGTGGGTGGATCTCTGAGGCCAACAGTTCAAGACCAGCCTGTCCAACATGGTGAAAGCCTGTCTCTACTAAAAATACAGAAATTAGCCAGGCATTGTGGTGCACACCTGTAATCCCAGCTACTTGGGTGGCTGATACATAAGAATCACTTGAACCCAGGAGGTGGAGTTGCAGTGAGCCAAGATCGTGCCACTGCTCTCTAGCCTGGGTGAGAGTGAGATTCTGTCTCAAAAAAAAAAAAAAAAAAAAAGGAATTGGCTTTTTTATCATTTTATAATTCCCTGCTTTACTCCTATTTTATAGGGTAATTTCCATTTTATTTATGTTGTCTTGTTGGAAAGGACAAAGCAACAATTTTATATCTAGTAGCAAAGGAAAATTTAAATTCAGTTTCTTTTTTTTTTTAATTTCAACTTTTATTTTAGATTCAGGGGGTACATGCACAAATTTGTTATGGGATTAATGTGTGAACATACAACTTGACAGGTAGTGTTTTTTCTTTATTTTGTTTGAGTCTCACTGTGTTGCCCAGGCTGGAGTGCGGTGGCATAATCTCTACTCGCTGCCACCTCTGTCTCCCAGATTCAAACGATTCTCATGCCTCAGCCTCGCAAGTAGCTAGGATAACAGGTGTGCATTACCACACCTGGTTGATTTTTGTTTTTGCTTTTTTGTCGAGATGGGGGTATCACCATGTTGGCCAGGCTGGTCTCAAACTCCTGACCTCAAGTCATTCACCCGCCTTGGCCTCCCGAAGTGCTGGGATTACAGGTGTGAGCCACCACACCTACCCTATAGGTAGTTTTTAAATCCACCACCCAAACGGAACCTTCTAGTATTCCACAGTGTCTCTTGTTCCCATATTTATGTCTATGTGTGCTCAGTGTTCAGCTCCCACTTGTAAGTGAGAATGTGTGGTATTTAGTTTACTGTTCCTGCATCACTGTGCTTAGGATTATGGCCTCCAGCTCTATTCATGTTGCTGCAAAGAACACAATTTCATTCTTTTTTATGGTTACATAGTATTCCGTGGTGAATATGCTCCATGTTTTCTATGTCCAATCTACCCGTGTGATGGTTCATATTGAGTGTCAACTTAATTGGATTGAAGGGATGCAAAAAAGTATGTTACTGGATGTGTCTGTGAAGGTGTTGCCAAAGGAGATTAACATTTGAGTCAGTGAATTGGGAGAGATAGGTTCACCCTCAATCTGGGTGGGCACAGTCTAACCAGCTGCTAGTGCTGGTAGAATAAAGCAAGCAGAAAAATGTGGCAGGACCAGACTGTCTTGAGTCTTCTGGCCTTCCTCGTTCACCTGTGCTGGATGCTTGCTGCCCTCAAACACTGGACTTCAAGCTCTTGTACTCTTGGACTTACACCAGTTATTTGCAAGGGGCTCTCAGCGCACACTGTTGGCTTCCTGACTTTTGAGGTTTTGGGACTCAGACGGGCTTCCTTGCCCCTCAGCATGCAGAGGGACTATTATGGGACTTCACCTTCTGATGGTGTGAGTCAGTTCTCCTTAATAAACTCCCTTTTAGATACACATCTATCCTATTAGTCCTGTCCCTCTAGGGAGCCCTGACTAATACAACCAGTCCTGGGTACCTGGGTTGATTGTATGTCTTTGCTATTGTGAATACCACAGTGATGAACATAGAAGTGCCTGTGTCTTTTTGGTAGAATGATTTAATTTCTTTTGGGTATATACCAGAAATGGGATTGCTGGGTGAAACTGTAGCTCTGGTTAAATTATTTGAGAAATCCTCAGACTGTTTTCCTCAGTGACTGGACTAATTTACATTCCCACCAATAGTGTTTAAATGTTCCCCTTTTCCTTCAGGCTTGGTAGGATCTTTTTCTTTTTTACTTTTAATAATAGCCATTCTGACATTGTGAGATATGATCTTATTGTGGATTTTGTTGTAGTTTGTTTTTTTGTTTTGAGGCAGAGTCTCCCAGGATGGAATGCAGTGGTGTGATCTTGGCTGACTGCAGCCTATGCCTCCCTGGTTCAAGCGATTCTCCTGCCTTAGAATCCCAAGTAGCTAGGACTGCAGCCGTGTGCCACCACACCTGGCTAATTTTTGTATTTTTGGTACAGATGGGGTTTCACCATGTTGGCCAGGCTGGTCTTGAACCCCTCACCTCAAGTGATCCACCACCCTAGGCCCCCACTGCTGGGATTACAGGTGTAAGACACCGCATCTGGCCCTTATTGTGGTTTTGATTAGAATTTCTCTGACGATTAGTGATACCAACAGCATTTTTTTCATGTTTGTTGACCATTCTATATCTTCTTTTGAAAAGCACCTCTTAATGGGGTTGATTTTTGCTTGTTGATTTAAGTGCCCTATAGATTCAGCATATTAGGCCTCTATCGAATGCATAGTTTATCAATGATCTGTCTTCACCAGTGATATGGTTCTATACCTAGAAAATGCCTTCTTTAAGAAAATAAAATGCTATTTTGTGGCGATGTCAGGTTTTCCTTATATATCTGCTTTGGGCATTTGGGGTGCTTCTGTCTCTTGGGCATTAAGAATAATGCTACAGTTAATATGGATATGCAGGTGTATCTTTTGAGATCTTGCTTTGAATTACTTTGGATGTATTCCCAAAAGGGAGATTTCCGGATCATATGGTAATTCTATTTTAAATTTTTCAGGAACATCCATACATTTTCCAGAGTGGCTGTACCATTTTAGGTTCCTGTCAACAGCATGCAAAGCTTCCAATTTCTCCACAAAGTCACCAGCACTTATTGTTTTTTATTTCACTCCCGTTGTCCAGGCTGGAGTACAATGACACTGTCTTGGTTCACTGCAACCTCTGTCTCCTGGGTTCAAGCAATTCTCCTGCCTCAGCCTCCCCGAGTAGCTGCCCACCATGCCCAGCTAATTTTTGTACTTTTAATAGAGACAAGGTTTCACCATATTGGCCAGGCTGGCCTTGAACTCCTGAACTCAGGTGATCCACCTGCCTCGGCCTCCCAAAATGCTGGGATTACAGGCCTGAGCCACCACACCCTGCCTGTTGTTTTTCAGTTGTATCTTCTAATGGGTGTGAGGTGATACGTTGTTATGGATTTGATTTGCATTTGTTTAGTAATTAGTGATACTGAGCATGTTTTCATATAGCTGTTGGCCATTTGTTTATCTTCTTTGGAAAAAAGCCTATTCAATTACTTTGTCCCTTTTTAAAAATCAGGGTTTTTTGTTGTTGAGT